>NC_057802.1:345900725-345904272 GCF_018294505.1 Triticum aestivum | reverse complement strand
TGATGGAGAGGAGAGGAGGTGGTTTTGCAATGGAGAAGATCAGAAGAGGGAGAGGCGAGACGGTGGTTTTGGAATGGAGATGATGGAGAGGAGAGGAGGTGGTTTTGCAATGGAGAAGAGGGAGAGGAGCGTGCGGCAGCGATTTAGGATTGGACGAGAGGGCCGGCGCGCTGTGACTGGATCAAAATCAAAATCAATTTACCCATCAATTAAGAAAGCGACCCCACATTAACTGGTCTCCCTTTTATTCTGGGTCATAATTGACCATGATTTTCGCACATATAATATATGTTATACATTGCAAAAATAATATAATTGGAAAGTACATTCAGATACGAACCAACTGATACAATTTTTGGTGACATGCATTCACATTTTGCTTGTCAAATATAGTACGTGGTCAAACTTTGACCCAAAATACGCAAAACAACAAAAAAATAGTTCCAAGACCAGCGCCGCTCTTCCGCTCTTCTCCTCTTAAACCACCGCCGCTCCTCTCCTATTCCAATCTAAATGCAGCGCTGCTCCTCTCCTCTTCCATTCAAAAACCACCGCCGGTGAGTGAAGGTGCTATGGAGATCTAGATCGATGGAGGAGTACAACCGATACGTGAGGATCGCAGATGGCGACCCTGTGAAGCTAGCTAGGATGTTGGAGATACAGTCTTGGTTTGACAACAAGGACCAACTAGCGGCGACGGCGACATCCATGGCCAAATATCTGCAACAGAGCGAAAAGGCGGCGATACTCCCGGGGGGAGTCGCGCCGGAGTACATAGAACTGCTCCTCTGGGCCATGGAGCAAACAGATTCACCGAATCCAATCGTGAGGGAGCGGTGGTGGGAGTATCGATCCCAGATGGAGCATCCACCAGAGATTGAAGGATCGAGCATCTACAGGGTGCCGTTTGTGAGGGTGTCCTGCCAGAGCGAGCCGGTGGAGTCTTCGTCGACCGAACCCAACTGCAAGAGGAGAAAAGCAGTTGGCCCGACGACGCTTCCCCGCCATCGTCTTCCTCGTCGTTCACATCGTCTCACGGGGCGGCTGTCTGCCGCCGAGGAATAGGAGGGGGCTGCCCCCCCCCCCCAGCCCAATAGTCGGGCAGGTTGTGAATTGTCAGGAGGAGCTTAGGGTTGTCAGTATTTGCAGGTTGGGAATTGTGTTTTGTGTTGTGTATTTTGAGAGTACTTTCAGATATGAATGTCTTTTGAATTTCAGATTTGCAGTATTGAGCATATGAAGTATTTTATGAATTCTAGAGATCTATTTTTAGCACTTAAAAAAATGTAGTTTCATAGGAGTATAAAAGTGCAGACAATGTGATTCTCAGAGAAGAAACTGCAAGTTTCAGTTTCAGATAAGAAATTGCAAGTTCAGTTTCAGATAAGAAACTGCAACTTTCAGAGGCAGAGCATTTATATTAACACGGCCTTTTCAAACAGGGTTAACATCATGTTGGAAGTTTTATTCATCGTCGAAAATGGAACTACCAGCCAGTTAACATCATGCTGATCAACATTCATGCATAGCACATCTTCATATGATGCACAGTCAAAATGCCCACACAATGTCGAGTGTGCGAAACACAGAGAAAACGAGGGACGAAGTTTTGGCAAGTGTTGGACGTGCTTTTGGGCTGCCCCGTCTAGGCCTGCTCCCTCCTCCCCACGGCCGGCTCTGCTGCCGCGCAGGCCTCACCGCCCCACCGTGCTCCCATCGCTAGCCTAGCCATCCCTCTACTCTCCCACACCTGCTGTTATTCTCCGGCGACGGCAGACTAACCAGTAAACCCTCGTACAGTCGTACTCCCCTTCGCGTGGGAAACAACTACCAGTCTTCCCTCCCTCCGTGTCGTTCCCTTCCTAGGCCTCGCCGTCGTCCACCGCCCTGGTGCTCTCGGCGCGGCCTGGTCAACGTGGTCAACGACAGACATGCATCCGAAGTGGACTGTACGTGGAGAGGCCGACAGCTGGGTCCACGGCCGCACGCAAGGAAATGCCTCCTTATTACGCGCAAAATAATGATTCCTCCACCTGACATCAGGGACCCACCAAAAGGGCATTTGTATTTCATGAAAAAAAATGTTACTGCCGCTGATAGCTCGGACCCACCAGCTATATCTTCGCATGCAAGGAAGTGCCTCCTTATTACGCACAAAAAAATGAATACCCCCCTGCTAGCTGGGACCCACCATTGTGGGAGGCTGACTTGTGGGCCTACTAAGTTGACTGGGACAGGGGCCTTTGTCAACTTTAGTCAATATGAACGATTCTAGCTCCAGTGACCGTACGATGTCCATCCAACGGCCGTAGTGCTTCTTCAACCTCTGGTCTTCTTGCTCCAGCCGCCCAAAGCAGCGCCGGTCGTGCCGCATGCTCCTGCCTCCCGTGGCCGGCTGTGCTGCCACGGAGGCCTCACCGCCCCCTACTATTCCCACCGCTGGCCAGGCCCTGCGGCGATGGCAGCCTCACACCGCAGCCGAACCAGTGAACCCTCGTACTCCTCTCCGCGCAGGCTTCCACTGCCGCGTCTTCCCTGGCTCCCCGTCGTCCCCTTCCTAGGCCTCACCGTCGTCCACCGCCCTGGTGCTCTCGGTGCGGCGTGGTCAACGTGGTCAAGGAACGACTTCCATCAGACGTGGACTGTACGTGGAGAGGCTGACAGCTGGGTCCACGGCCGCAGCAAGGAAGTGCCTCCTTATTACGCGGAAAATAATGATTCCTCCACCTGACAGCTGGGACCCACCGGACGGG
Source organism: Triticum aestivum (assembly GCF_018294505.1). Classification (NCBI taxonomy): domain Eukaryota; kingdom Viridiplantae; phylum Streptophyta; class Magnoliopsida; order Poales; family Poaceae; genus Triticum; species Triticum aestivum. The sequence goes on along the minus strand of NC_057802.1, from coordinate 345,901,519 downwards.
CCACTGTATTTCGCGAAAAAAAGTTTCCCCCTGACTGCTGGGACCCACTAGCTACATCTTCGCACGCAAGGAAGTGCGTCCGGGCAAAAAGAAAATGATTCGCCCCCCTGACTGCTGGGACCCACCAGCTACATCTTCGCAGGCAAGGAAGTGCCTGACAGTCGGGACCCACCTGGTCGAAGCGTACGTAGCGTTGTCATTCTGGTCGCGAACGTGTACGTACATATATACTGGTGGATGTAGAGGCGCGCACGTGTCGTAGTAGAGGCGCGTACGTGTCATAGTAGAGGCGCGCACGTAGCATGTACACGTACGTACAGCGGCCAGGGTGCAAGAAAGAAAATACGGCCACCTATGTGTACATACGGGCGGGGTCTCGAACGCCTACTCGCGCATACGTACGGCCAGGCCTCGTGTACATGGCTGGGTCGGAACGGAGAAACATCGTCGTCGTCGTGTTCATGGGGAGGCAACGGAATGCGTCGTGTTCATGGGGAGGCAAAGGAATGCATCGTGTTCATCGGGAGGTAACGGAACGCATGGGAGCCAACCGGCTGGGTCGGAACGGAATGCGTGGTCGTGTTCATCGGGAGGGCTTGGACGGAACAGGCGATGGAAACGAGGCCTGGCGTACCGCACAATGGAGGAAACAGACCTCCTATGTTCGGAACGGGGTCCTGTTGATCGGGAGGGGTGTGGCGTACCGCAAAACGGAGGAAACGGATCTCCTACGGTCGAAACGGGGGTCCTGTTGATCGAGATGGGTGTGGCGTACCGCAAAACGGACGAAACGG
>NC_057802.1:345859103-345900237 GCF_018294505.1 Triticum aestivum | reverse complement strand
CTCACTGTTCATCCCAGAGGCAGCATCGACCGGCTTCAGTTAGCAGCAGTAGCGAAGGAATCGCTCGATCGGGTTCAGTTAACAGCCATCGATCGATCGCTCGGGTTCAGTAACGTGTAGCCCGCAGTGCAATCGCTCGTGTTCAGTTAGAGCCCAACGCCTCGCTTGGGTTCAGTTAGAGCCAACGCCTCGCACACACGCGCGTACGTGTACGAGAGAAACGCGCATCGGTCGGCCCCCGACCTCCCACCGTAACCGGGAACTCCCCGAAATTTTCCTCGCCCTCGCTTCTACCACGGTTTTTCCGTCATGGACGGCCCAAAGAATGTCATGCAGCTGCGTCTCCGGCCGGCCCAGGACGAAAAGCCCATTTTCTGTCATGATTTTTTGTCATAGAAGTAGGAGCCCACCACATCTATGATGATACCGGGTTTTGTCACAATTATCGTCATAGAAGTGTCATATGTATGACAGAAAAAAAATTCGTTCGGCCCAAAATGTCACGGATGTGTCTTTTTTTTTGTAGTGTACTAGGGTTTTCCCTAGCAGTGTGGGTGTCTTGCTCAGGAAACTGGAAGACTAAGGGCAGACCATCGTGATGTGGCATGGCGTACGGTTAGGTCAGGCTGGTTGGAGGTGGACGATAGGAGAATCGGAGAGGAAGAGAGAAGATTGTAGCGATACCGGGTTGTGCGGGGTTGATTTTAAACTGCGGCGCCGGCGTCATTAAAAGTGGGGGCAGTTGGGACGAAGGTGGGTGGCGGAGCCTGGTCAAAGGGCTCACCTCCCAGTGAGCCTGCGCAGCGGCCTGCTCGCACGCCTCCCGGTCAGCTGGAGTAGCGGTCTGCTCGCACACCTCCCGTCGACTCACACGCTTGCTCGGACGCCACCTGTCGATGAGGGAAGCCGATGAGAAGCGGGACTTGTGGTGGCACGTAAACGCCCGCGGTTTGAATAGTGAGAGCGTTCGCCTTAACGTGACATGTCTTTGTTCCAAAATACGGCTCTTCATTTGTGAAACTTCTCATAAGCAGCTTGTCTCAAATTGAAGAAAAAAATTACGTATGAATATTTGTGCCATATCACGAGACCATGCTCAGTTTCATGAATTTTCGGTCACTTTTGGATTTTTCTGAAATTTAAAATCGAGGATTCTTAACAATATCAAAACCTGCCTCATGCAATAAATTTTCAGGTGATACATCTTTCCTGTTATAATTCTTAAGAAAGGATTTGGTCAAACATTTTGCTTAGTTAGACTTCAGACAAGTTATATATGCAGAGTAAAAGGATAATCCCTCTGTAGCAGTGCATTGCCTGATATATTAACTCAAGTAGTACTAGGCACGAACAAACGGGCTCAATTCTGTGCTCAACCTGGTGTAGGACTCCTATTAGTACTAGGCAATGGAGTTGACGGGTGACCTTGGGTAGCAGCGACCGACGGAATTGAACCGTGCTCGACACGGTAGGTAACGTTGTCTAGTTACTACATCCCTCCATTGTTCATCGGTAGTAATTATGGACCGAGGACATTAGGGGAATTTCCTAGGGCTGGAATTCTGGCCGCCAGATATTTCGACTTGAAACGCGGAGACTCGACTTGTTGGGGTTGACTAATGTGCCTACCACGCACGCCACCAGAAGGACATGATCCCGGTTTTTTTAGGATCAACACGAGCTAGGGTCAGATTGCCGAACGAATCTATGTGTATTACAATGCCCGTATTTTCCTTGCAAATAGTAATCTCAGCGTGGTAATTGATTTATGACGATTTCTTGAATTAGAGTGAGTTTGTGATATAGTGATCTTAACGTGGATTTCACATTTCATGGTATCCCTAGTAAGTTTTTCACTGCAAATTCGAATTTAAAAGATGAACGGTATGGTGGTGAGAAAACTTTGGATGTATCAAGCATAGGACCACACACACACACACACACGAATAGAACAACAATCTAGTAAGTATAGTGCATCTATTTTCCAAACCACGCATGTATGACACGAACTCAAAAATACTCCTTCTGTTCCTAAATATTTATCTTTTGGAGATTTCAACAAGTGGTTGCATACGAAGCAAAATGAGTGAATCTATGTGGCAGTCCATTTGAAATCTCTAAAAAGACTAATATTTAGGAACGAAGGGAGTAAAATGTAAGACATGAATGGCCCTCAATTCGATATTTAAAATGAACAGGAAACTGAAACATGAATATTAAGTCTAGTACTACATACATGCAAATGTTGTGTTTAGGCGGAGCTATGTAGATTGTCGGGGGTTAACCCCTCGACCTTAGATAAATTTGTGAAGCTTAGTTTAGGATTGTTTAGATTGTATTATTTGAACATTATATTTGTCCCCACCCTCTGAAACATCGATTGGCTGTGCACCCCCCTCCTCCTCGGGAGAATATCATGTGCCCCCACACCTTAGATGCTATATGCTGATACGAGTTGCTTGGAGCTTGTAGATCTGAGATATAGCAGCTCACATGATGTCTTAATGTTTTTACAGGAAACCTTAATGAGTTTGAGAATTGCACACAATTTGTACAAAAACTACTCAGATGCCCTTGGATCCCATATCCAACGACCTCGAAGCTCGTATCACCGTAGCATCTAAGATGGAGGAGGATCTCATATTCTGCTGTATGTAAGAATATTATGTGCAACCACACCTTAGATGCTTTGGTGATACAAGCTCTTCGGACCCGTTGGATTTGTGATCAAACAACTTCTCGATGATTCGAATGTTTTTCGCAGAAAAGCCCCCAAAGATTTCGGCCACTACTTACAAGCACAAAGACTTCTCAGATGCCATTGGATCTCAGATCAAACGACCTCGAAGCTCGTATCACCATACCATCCAAGCTGTGAGAGCACCTGATGTTTTCTCGCACGGGAGAATATGAGGTGCTCCCGCACCGTAGATTCTATGGTGATACGAGTTCCCGGAGATCTAATGGCTCATAGTAGGGGGTTTGAATGTTTTTGCAATATACGTCTGAGAGAGTTTGGGAATTGCGCAGAAAGTACAAGTACTACGCATGTGGCATCTGATCACAGATCATACGACCTAGATGCATGTATCATCGTAGCGGTTAATTAAGCTACGGGGAGCACCTAATATGAGCAATGGGGATCCGTTGGATCCAAGATGCAGCGGCACACACGAGGCCTGAATGTTTTATTTGCAAAAAAACCTTGGAGAGTTTGGAAATTGCGCATAATTACAAAGACTACTCCCAAGCCATTGGATCTCAGTTCCAATGACGTAAAAACTCGTATTACCATAGCATCTAAGCTGCGGGGTGGATATGATATTCTATGACGCTGTCATTTTTGTTCCTAAACTTGCAAAATACGTGTAACTCGTGTCGTTACTTGTCTAACCGCGCAAAGTGTTTGTTCAAAAAAACCATACTACCCTGAAATATCGGAACAACACACGGGGGTCCCACTTGTCATTGATCAAATTTGGACCTAAAACTAACAAATCTAAAAGACGAGATTCGAACTGGCAACCTGGACTACAAAGCGTAAGTCGATAGCCTGAAACAACAACGGTTGTTGGCTTTGTCGCATAACTTGATTTCATACAGTATTACGTCCAGTAGAGTAGAGGGAGTGGCTCGTCAACACGTGCATGACCGTTGACTCACTTACTGGTGGGTCCTAGGTCTGCGATCTATCTCTCTCCTCTCCATCGTCTAACCTTTAGACGCACGGGCACACACGAAGAGCGGCACTAGCTTGTCGTGGTGTTATTATAAGTAAGAAAAGCTTGGAAAGTAGTAGAATCGCCTAGAACAAGAGATGTTGTGGCTGGTCGAGATGAAGCTAACCACACCTATCCTCTGTGCCATGTTAGCATGATGAAGCTGTGTGGCTAGTGGGGTGTTTTCGACCGACTGGCTGGGTCCCGAGGTTGAACCATAGGTGGTACGTCTGATACAGTATATTTTTACACGCACATTTTTCCTCCATGCCGACACGTGGCACACCCTACCGTGCGGTTTCGGGGTCCTCCTGGGTGGTGCACGCATATATTCTTCCTTGCCGAGACGTGGGACGCCCTACCGCGCATTTTCTGGGTCCTCCTCGGTCGTAGTGCCGAAGCAAGTAAATGAGTCGTCAAATCATGAAAGATCACCTTTCCCACCGAGTACATCAGTGAAGCTCGGTGGTTAGCTGGTTGGGCTAGTGCGACCGATTAGCTAGGCCGCCGCCACATTTGTTCACCCCTTTTTTATCTCCTTGCCAGCAGGTAAATTTAAATATCCACCGCGGCATTGCTCTAGTCTTTGGGTGCGGTAGGCATGCAGGATTTTTAATTTTTTGATTGACGGGAGCAGGCGTGGCAGGATTTTTATTTTTTTGATTGACGGGAGTAGGCGCGGCAGCAACTAGTCATGATGACTCCACCTGTAAAACCCACTCCTCCCTGATGTGAAAAGTCGTCGACCGGCGTTTTCCCATGGTGAAAACCAAAAGATTCACCCCGCTCCTAGGCCGGCTCCCTTTCCCTTCCCATAGATTGCATTGCCTTTCAGCCATTTCCCCCCTTTGCTTCCTCTCCCAATTGCCTCTACCTAGTGCCATGGTGGCGCAGCAGATCATAGATTCTGAGATGAGACGCCTGACACAGGAGCTCCAGGCCAAGGATGCGGAACTCAAGGCCAAGGACGTGGAGCTCCGTGAGCTTAAGGAGGAGAGGAGTGCCATGCTCCTCCTTTATGTGCGGGAGTTCACGGAGCTACAAAAGCGGTAGGCATCCACCACAAAGATGCTCGAGGCATCGGCGGTGTTGCTGCAGAAAGCGGGAGATACGATAGGCCGTCAGGCGAGCCGGCTGGAGCGCGAGCGGGCCGATCATGACGAGGTCCAAGTTCGCCTCAGCCACTTGGTGGACCATGTTGCCACACACGTGTTGCGGCTGCGCAATGCCTATTGTCGTGCCAGCTGTCGATTCTATATCTGGCATATCTCATAACAGGGATCCTAAGCTAGGCGTCTTGGAGCGATGGTAACATGGACACGAACTTTTACCCAGGTTCGGGCCTTCTTGATGGAGGTAAAACCCTACGTCCTGCTTTTGATTGTATTCATATGGGGATAGTACATAGTACAGGTATCTACCATGAGATTGTAGTAATGAATATGAGATCATCTATTGACTGGCCTGGCCTCGGTTTATATAACACACCAAAGGCCTAGGGTTTAGAGGAGTCCTTGTCTTGGGCGCCAATTCTTGTGGAATCCCCCTTGTATGCGGCACGGGCTGCCCGAAGTGGCCCATAAGTGAACCGCGATAGGGGTCCTCGGCTTGATCCAGCTGGTCGGGAGACGACATGGTGAGTGCCCCCTAGTCCAGGACACTGTCAATAGCCCCCTGAACCGGTCTTCAAGTTGGGGACGCTCCTCAATTCTTCCAAACTGTTCTTCATCTTCGGTCGTTGGTCTTGAAAACTGGTTCAACAAATCTTCTCATCTTCGATCTTGAGGATCGCCGAAGTGAATCCGAAGAGTCTACACGTCAGGTATCCGAGGAGCCCCTTTAAGTTTTTGGCCTTTAGCATTGCCTTGTTATTTTTTACACCACACCTCGGGTTTGACGTTATTCCCGTGCGGCAGTGTCCTCTTGTGTCGGAGCTCCAACTCCGGACTACATCTGGGATATCTTTTGCAGCCGAGCACCAATGCTGGGCCGCTTCCGAGCTCCAACGCCGGAATGTATCCGAGCTCCAACGCCGGACAGTATCCGAACTGTCATAGATTACCTTGGTCTTGAAAAAGTTAAAAGGGTAGAACCGAGCTTAATGCCGGAGATGCCCTCTATGGAGCCAGCCACTGGCAACCGAGCTTTATGCTCGACTGCTTCCGAGGTATCTTTGTAGTCGAGCACCAACGCTGGACTGTATCTGGGCTCCCTCGCCAGACTGTATCCGAGGTGGTACACCACCTCGGTCATGGGCTAATTTATATGAATTTAATTCCGATTTGTGCAATGTATTCTCTGCCGAGATGTATAGCCAGTAGCCCTCAAGGTGCATGTTGGCCTAATATCTGGGATGCACCTGAATGATAAAATCAAACCGCTGACCCCAGTAGCCCCTGAGAATTAGGTCGATTCGAGAAGTCGCTGTAATATATTAACTTGATGCCGAATAAGTCCCAAATGGTACCTATTATTGTCCAAAAACGTGTTTGCCCATAGTTCGGTCAAGCCGAACACTGCTTTGAATTTTCTGTATTGAATAGGCAATGCAGTAGCCCCCGAGACACTGGTCGGGTGGTAACACCAGATCAGGGGATCAATGTGCCCCTTTAATATTAGTAAATGATAAGCCCGAAGCCCAGTAGCCCCTGAGCCTTAATGTGGGCACGGGTGGCCGAATAAAGGATCAATATCCGTAGTAAAATCACAAATTATGTGTAATGATTCTACTTATCCAAGTACTCTACATTATTAATGCTCAGATCCTCATTGTACAAAACTTTGTTGACCGACCATTGGCTTCAACCTCCTCGGCCAGTAGCCGGGGAGTGTTTGTCGCACTTTATAAAGCCTTTATGAGGGCAAAGATTTACGACAAACAAGGTAATCCGGCCATACGGTTTTATAAACAAAGTTATGCAGAGAGAATGTTATATTACTATGTAATGTAAAAAACATCTTCCAAAGAAAATAGCCCCGCTATCGGTTCCTTTCTTTGGGTTGTCATGCCGACCATGATCATGAAACCTCACGTCTGATCAATGCAGGAGAAAATTATTGAGGATTTAGTTTGGGGAAAGTTCCCGAACTATGTGGTATTTAGCGAACCTAAATTTTCACCTCCGTCGTTGCTGACCAATTATATCCTTTAAGATCGCTATCTTTCGGCTTCACCCAGTCTGAGGTACTAACTCGGATGACCCGGTAGTAATAATCACAGAGGTGCTCCCTTTACCGCCTAGCCGAACAATCGGGAACATAGGGGTAAGCACAGGAGCCAGGCAACCCAGCTTGGCCAAAATCTTAAGTCAAATTGATGCATATTTATGGCTTTATAACGATAATTACGGAAGGCAGCACTCATATATGGAATACAAACTCTGATGATATATGTTTATTTTGACTCCGTTGCAACCGTTTATCAGTTGAAAGTGGCCCATTGTTGGCTTCTACCCCTTTGTAGATACTACGCAGGGTGTTTCCGTAGTAACAAGACAACCCTTAGCTGACGTCTCGATGCCCGGAGGCGGTTGTGTTAGAGGAAACACGGCAATCAGATATGCGGGCTTCATTACTTTCACTTAGTCATAGGAGCTTAGCTACGAGCCCCCGGTTAGTGTTCGGCAGCGACCGAAGTCTAGCCAGTAATACTTCGGCCAATGTTATGAAAGCCCATCGTTTAACACGGGGGAATCGGTATCGATCAATAGTTTGACACCGTCCTCGGATCACTGACCAGTTTACGCCCATTGTGATAGTCAGTTTTCGGCTTTCTCCACTGAGGTGCTTAACCATTCGAGCTGGAAGCACAATCGCAGTGGTTCTCCCTTTGCACACCTAGCCGAACAAAGCGAAACATAGGAGGCAAGCACAGGAGCCGGGTAACCCAACTATTGACCGAAGACACAATTTGGAACCGATGCATATATAGCAATATCTGATAATGTTTTTGCCGAATCTCTAAAGGTGTCCGGCGTTGTATTGCGAGACTTATGCTGGAAACACACAAATAGTTTAAAAGTACCATAGGCTTGGAAAACCAAAAAAATTCAGTAAAAACTTTACGCCCGAACTAAATCAAGTCATTTGGTGCCAATCCAAAAATTGGTCTTACTTTTGTGCTTCTGTCGTGCATTAATATGACACATCCGATCTCAAGACTTTAAGCGGGTTAGCCTATGGCTGCAACCTCCTATCCCGAAAGCGGAGTACTGCTTGTTAGGCCAGTTTAGCAAACTAAACTTGAGGGGCATTAGAGAGAAAACAGGCTATCCGGCTGTTGACCACGCACTCGAGTCAAGAAAGGAGTGGTAGAAAAAGACTTTGCAATGACTAGGAAGAAAACAATTATTATAGAACGACTCGTACAAATTTAAGAGCCCAGTTAACTTGGGTAAATGAAGTGTTTTCAAAAAATAACGGTTTTAACAAACTAAGTTTTTTGTTTAACATAAATATAAAGTTTGGTCGAACCGAACGAGAATTAAAAAAACTGAGCATGGAAGCGACTTAGGTGGTTAATGAGCTCGGTGTCGATGCGTAGCCCGAGCTTACGACGGGACGAGGTCCCACCCCCCAAGCCGGTCCCGAGGTGGCGGAGCAAAGAGTTCGGCATTCCGAAGTGGTGACATAGCACGACAAATGTGGCGAGGTGGAACCCCCGGTCCGACCGAGGCGACGGAGCAGGCCGGCAGTATGACGCCGAAGTCCCCGACGTGGTTTAATGAAGTGATGACGAAGCCACCGGTCCAGCCGAGGTGGTGTGGTACGTCGGTACGCCGTGGTGACAGCGCCGCCCAACCCGGATCATTTACCTGTGCATAGAAAATAGTGCAAGCCGAAGATAATAGTAATAATAATAAATTAAAAAAATTCGTTGCATAATTAATAATTTATGCAAAGCGAGTAAAAAATTATGGCCCGTGTGCCGAACACTCGATCAGGTAGAGCTCTCTCAGCGATGCAGAAATCCCCGAGGCAACCGAACATGTCGGTATGGCAATTCGACCAACAAATTGATCACGCGAGCCGATTGGGACGACGAGGTCGGCTTGCCAAAGTGACCGCGTGACGCAGTCGAAGTCGATTACCTACACGTGTAAAATAGTGCAGTCCAAAAAAATAATAATACAAATATATCAAAAATCCTCGCGTAATTACTTTACGCAAATTAATTTTTAAAAAGATGTGGCCTGGCGTCGAAGCCAATGTCGATGCGGGGCGTCGGTGTGGCAAAGCCTGAATTCGCAGGGCGGCCCTAATTCACGATGTTGCGTTCACCGAATTGCGGACGGGAAAATGACCGAACCATCACCCAACCGTCGTTAATGCAGCCAGCATTTGACAATCCTGTGTACAGAGGATGGAACAAACCAGAGTAATATTCCTCGGGAAAAATAAGCCCATGCAAGCCAAAAAATTAGTAGGAATAATAGCACCTGGTTTATTTGTTGTAGCAATCCAAAGAGACACACGCGGGAATTCATGGTTTGCATCTAGTAATAGTACTTGTGCCATCACTAGCTTGATGTTCTGTGCGCGTGCTCGGTCGGGACGCAGCGAAGCGAAGCCCCGGTCCAGCTAACGTGACGAAGCTGGTCGGCTTGTGATGCCGAAGTCTCCGGAGTAGGTTGATGAAGAGATGGCGAAGCTCCCAATCTAGTCGAGGTGACGGAGCAGGTCGGTAAGGTGATGTTGCAGCCGCCGTGCCAGCCGAGATGTTGAAGCGGTTCGGCGTGGCAGACATCGGTTTGAAGAAGCTACGGCTCGGCCATGCCGACGCTGGTCATAACTTGTGACGCAGTTAGTGCCGGATTGATGAAGTGACCGAGCGGCGATGTCGGCGCGCCTGACCCGTGCAATCCATGGGGCAATGGTGTTGGTGATGATTTAGCCTTCGCGATGCCCAACTCTTGTTCGGCTTGCCGAGCTGATGATCCGATAAGGTTAGGCTCGGCTCGATGAAGCGACGATCTGTCTAGCGCAGGTCGGCAGACGTGGAGCAAGGGCTCGTTTGACACCGGCACGACGGAAAAGGAGCAAAATTTGTGAGCATGTGTTCGGAAACAAAAACACAATACCCTAGAAAGAGATTCTTCCAGAAAGGTTGTCCAATATCCCATTCATAAAAAAAGATGAACTGGGTCGGATTCGTATTCGCGCAGAAAACAGATCCGAAAAGTGATGCACTAATCGGAAGGTTCCCGAAGTTTGAACGGTCGGATCGAGCTGAAATTTTGAGACGTGGTAGATATGGAAATTCCGCAGAAGATGAACGGTTGGATCTTCCAAATAACCTCCGAGCTAGGCTCTGGAGACCACACCCTAAACTCGTCCAGATTCCCGTCTAGACTCGACAGGCCTTCGGTATATCATAGATCGCCGAAGATTCCTCCATCGGAAGGCGACGAAATTTTACAGGGCCGTTGTATATTCAATTCCGCACAATTCCAGCAAAGGATTCGTCAAATCGACTCCCGAGGAGATGGCGGCAGCGAAAACAAGTCTGTTGTACAAAAAACTGTGCAATCGCACGAGGGCACTGTTGACGATGAGCCCCCAGGCTCCATGGACGACTTTTCCATGGTCTCGGTTGAGATTTGAGCTGATGTTGATGAAAGTATCCGTCTGATCTTGATGATCTGACGTGGAGTGTGGTCCTCGGTCCAGCCGAGGTGACCAGCCGAGCCAGCGGCAAAGATGCCGACATCAACCATAAAGCTCGGCTCCGATGCGTAGATCGCGCCGGAGACGATCCGAATTCCAATTGCGCTGTGGCGACTGCCAGCAGGCTCTTAATGAAAGAACCAATGTCGGTTCTATATCCGGCATATCTCGTAGTAGGGGTCCTAAGCTAGGCGTCTTGGAGCGATGGTAACATTGACATAGGATTTTACCCAGGTTCGGGCCCTCTTGATGGAGGTAAAACCCTACGTCCTACTTTTGATTGTATTCATATGGGGATAGTACATAGTACATGTATCTACCACGAGATTGTAGTAATGAATATGAGATCATCTATTGACTAGCCTGGCCTCGGTTTATATAACACACCAAAGGCCTAGGGTTTAGAGGAGTCCTTGTCTTGGGCGCCAAGTCTTGTGGAATCCTCCTTGTATGCGGCATGGGCTGCCCGAAGTGGCCCATAAGTGAACCGCCATGGGGGTCCTCTGCCCGATCCAGCTGGTCGGGAGACGACGTGGTGAGTACCCCCTAGTCCAAGACACCATCACTAGCGCGACCATGCCGACCGTCGGGCTAAACCCGTTCGACCATCCCGTCGACTTCAATGAGCTGCGGCTTCCTGACCTGGTCTCCTTCTTCACCTATATATCCGAGGAGCTGAGCCGTCTCCGTGCGATGGTGGGGGCGGAGCTGGACAAGGAGGGATTGCGCGCTGTCGTCGCCGTTGCCGGGTGAATCCTCTCAGGGCTCCGTTACCGGAATCCATTCGTGCCATTGTACACCATCTTTGATGAGCTGGCTCCCATCGACCGGGAGCGGGCTCTGCGGGCGGTTGCACCCGGCATCACCAACATCGTGCGCCTCGAGAAGCAGAGAGACTTCGGTGGTGTTTAGGCGTCCTCTGCATGGGCATGTCCATGTCTCGGTGCTACATGACCGTTGGATCAAACTCAGACGGTGCAGGCGTCCTCTGCGTGGGCATGCCCATGTCTCGGCGCAACATGACCGTTGGATCAAACTCAGACGGTGGAGATCTGTTATTGTAGCACAAAGCGTGTGGGTGTGTTTGGTTGCATTCTCATCTCAATATAGTTGTTCCCTCTTCGTGCATGCTCATCTCAGCCCCCCTCTTCATGCACTCCTAGTGTATTTGTGTCAACCTACTAGTGTGGACTCATGCACCCTTCATGCACTCTGCCAAACACCCAAAAGAGGGTCGAGAAGGGAACTTTTGCTCCCATCCCGTGCACCCTTAATACACCCTGCCTAACACTAATTCGTTCTTCATATGGTTCATGTTCCATGGAGTACTGTAGCACCGTACTCTCCGTGCGCTATAGACCTAGTTCTGTTAACATTGATCTCACCGTTCATTCTCGACCGGACAGTCGAAAAAGGGGTATTGTGTTACATTGTTGTTCATATAGTTGACATGCGCACAACATCATTTGTTATCGTCATATCTTACTAAAATAGCAACAAGACTATGTAGCACTGACATATGAACCACTGCACATGCCTAGTAGTAGGAGCACTGTGTACGTTCAAGTAGCTGCCGTGTTTCGCGCTCCTCCGTCGTAAGAGTGGAAACGCTTGCTGTAATCATTTTTTCTTCTTCAGAGAAACAGTGGACATGCTCTACCGTGTGGATCCTCCTCGACGGTCGTTGGGAACCTTGCTAGTCACTTTTGCCGACGTGTGGGACAACCAGCATCGGGGTCCACTAGCCATGCACTAAATTACTCCGTTGTAGAGTGCCCAACTGCATGGTAGACTACACCGATCGAAGCGCCGCAGTAATGCCCAATGAGCCGTCAAATCACAAAAACCCCTCCTTTCTAGAAGTAAGTTGACGGACGAAGCAACCATCAATTCACTCTTCTCTCTCAGCTTCCTCTCTTGAAGAAAACCCCAACTCGCTCCTCATCTTGTTCCTCATTTCTTCAAGAAAACCCCGACCGGCTCATTTAACTCCCTCTCTGTTCTTCTTTTGGGTTTGCAATTATGGTTTCTTTTCTTTTATTTCTATTTGACATTTTATGGACGATGGAGCACCGGCCGAAGTGATATCTATGGTTCTGGCCAAAACCGTCGAGGCTCATGGTACGAAGAAGAGCAAGCACCCCGCCGAGACTACCTCAGTCAAGCTCAAAGCCATCACCCTGTCCAAGCCCCCCTCTCTGGGATCCCTCATTAAGCAAGTCTAGGTAATATCTCTTCTTGCCGATCTTTTTCTTGGTCTTGATCGTGTTTTTTCATCTAACTTGCAGTACTAGTACTAGTAGTAAAACTTTCTGGGTGATCTTGCATGTGATTTTTGTGTGCCAAATGACGGTTCTAAATTCCTCTTTTGACCAAAACATGCGAAGGTTGACACTGATTTCTTATAGATTACTTTAAACTACTTTATGAACCTCAATGCTACTTTTGAAGAGAGTATATTTGCCTCAGTAACTTGTGTTATGGATTTTGCAAATAATCCCTCTGCTCTCATGCCTTTGAAGACATGTTATAGTGTCTTTGTTCACTCATTTATGTGCATATATGTAGTCATATATGGAGTAAAATATCAAAAATCATCTTATATTTCTGAACGGAGGTAGTAATAAAACATTTGGTTTCTGTTTGAATTAGAACCATGCCCGCGGTGGAGATGAAGTTCTCAAAGTCATACCGTGTGAACTGGAAGACCTGAGGATGAGTTCTATTGCTAAACTATCCAGCTGCTGTGTCGTTGTCACCACGTGTCCTGAACTAGTGTTTTCCTGTACCATTGTTGTGAGGCGTGTTCTCGAGGTTGTACTTGACCACAACAATTTCCTGGCTGTGCCTTCGATTACGAAGGGTGTGGTTCTTGTAAAGCTTCCCGACAAATCTGATGCGGCCTGTCTTCATTGTCATGTTTATGAGTGGAAAGACCACTCTGTTAGGTTCTCCAAGGTTGAAGAGATGATGATGGTGCAAGTGGACATCTCTCACGAAGTCCATGGCCTAGTCAGTTATGCGGGGTTCATCCCGTAGGTCGGTGGCAAGAAATAGTTCTGCAGAGTTTAATTAGTGCAACTTTGCTTGTCTCTAGTAAGTACTATTGTTCAGTACTTGATTTGTGTGTGTGAACCTTGTATTGTTTAGTACTGTCGCTTTTGGTGTGTGGTGAGTCCTGAGAACAGTCTATGTTAATGTCTGTCCACTCAATTCAGTCTGTATATTTTGAGGTATCCAGATCATCCTTTTTGTGAGGACGGTTTATCAATTATGGTTACACTCCAATATATGTATGCATTGCAGGGTTTATGGCACCCACCAGGATTTCCAGTCCCATGGATGTTCGGTCCATACGATTTGTCACGGCCTTTGGGCTGTCCTGCTTGTGGGAGTAGGCGGGGGTGTCGGTGTACAAAAGAGGGGGCGCACTTTTGTACCCCTTTACCTGTGCACGGACAGTCGAAGCCGCACCCGCGGCCGCACCAGGCAGAGCGGAGGAGGTAAATCAAGGAAAAACCAAAGCTCAAGACGGCTAGAGCAACGCCAAGATACAGACTTCAAAGAAGCAGAGAGGCGAAACTGGTTCCCCCGGCAAGGTCCTTGCCAGGGGCAGCCTCAGCGGCCCTGGCAAGACCATTGCCAGGGCGGCTCGCCCACACCAGTGGAGTGAGCCACCCTCAAGCCCACGGGTTCCAACTCAGCCAACCATGTTGGAACTAGGGCTCCGGAGGCACCTCCATGGTGGCATGCAGATCTTTGTCAAGACCAAGGAATGTTCAAGATCAGATGAGGATTAAAAGACAAATGCCCTCGTCAAGATCCTTGCCGGGGACGACAGCGCGCCGCGGCAAGACCCTTGCCGGGCCACCCGGCAAGGCCCTCACCGAAGGCGCCAGCAGGGCCATTGCCAGACCCGCACCAACCAAGTCTCCGCCGCATTTCGCATGCAGCTGCCAGCTCAACCAGCTGAGCAGGCACCTGCGTGGCAACATGCAGCTCCCAGGCCAACTCATCAAGCGCCTGTGTAGCGGCATGCAAATCTTCGTGAAGGCTCCACCACTGCGCCACCTCAGCTGCCTGCCTGCCTACATGGCGCCGCAGGCATCGCTGGTGAGGGCGCGTGTCGAAGCGAGGAGCGGCGACTGACTGGACGGGCCTCGCACCCGTCCCCGATAAAGCTAGGGGACACCTCAACGGCACATTAAATGTGTCTTGTCCTGTAATATGAGCGATAAGCTCGCAATACTGTACGCCTTTCCACCTCCTGTATGCCACTGTGGCAGCCCCTTTCGACTATACAAGGAGGCCCATGGCATACTGGAGAAGGATTCGGCTCTTTGGAACCACGCACCCACCATAGTTAGTTCGAGAGCTCAAGAACTCTCTGAAATGCATCCACCAAAGCAGGACTAGGGTTTTACGCATCCTCGTGGCCCGAACCTGGGTAAACTATCCTTGTGCTGATTACTAATCCTGCTCTTCTCGCAACCCTGCGCCCCGGCAACCGTAGTAGGGATTCTTGTGATCCCATTGGTGTCGTTCCACACCGACAGGGGGGCCCTGCATGCCACGTGTAGTTGGACGACCAATCTTCTCTTTAGTACTTCAACATTGTGATTTTCTGGTAAGGATTGACTCGTGTCACATCAAGTAAATCTTATTGATTTACTGGCTAAATCTTATTGATTTAATGTCATGTTTGTTTACTTTTGCTACAATTTTACGATGCAGGTTTTGCCATGTGACATTAATCACAGAATAAACCGTTTGGTTTGCTCTATGATGGTTATTTGTGCAGGTTCCACTTCTTATGTCATGTCAGTAACGAAGGCCTTGTCCATCACTTATATTACTGGAAACAATTAAATCAGTCTGTTGTTTGAGTACAAGCTGAAGCCCTATAATGAACTGCGGTTTGGTTTAACAAACACGCCACAATTAGTCATTCTCGCGTTTAAAAGAAATGAAGAAAAAGACTGGATCATGGTCACGGAGCCTAGTCAAGTTAGAAAGCTAATCATAGCGACCAGACACGATCGTTGTTGTCTCGCACATCGGTACCACCTTCAACAACGGATCGAGCACCGGCACCTTCTCCGACGGCGCTTGCTCTACCTCTGACAGCGGCAGCAGCTTAGCCTGATCCAGCTGAGGATTGGGCACCGACCGCGTCAGCGGATGCTACCTCTTGAGCACTGCGTTGGTTTTCCCTTGAAGAGGAAAGGGTGATGCAGCAAGGTAGCGTAAGTATTTCCCTCAGTTTTTGAGAACCAAGGTATCAATCTAGTAGGAGACCACGCGTGAGTCCCACGCACCTACACAAATAAATAAGAACCTCGCAACCAATGCGATAAAGGGGTTGTCAGTCCCTTCACGGTCACTTACGAGAGTGAGATCTGATAGATATGATAAGATAATTTTTTTGGTATTTTTATGATAAAGATGCAATTTTAAATAGACGAAAAAATAAATAAATAAGTGTTGGAAGATTAATATGATGGAAAATAGACCCAGGGGCCATAGGTTTCACTAGTGGCTTCTCTCAAGATAGCATAAGTATTACGGTGGGAGAACAAATTACTGTCGAGCAATTGATAGAATTGAGCATAGTTATGAGAATATCTAGGTATGATCATGTATATAGGCATCATGTCCGCGACAAGTAGACCGAAACGATTATGCATCTACTACTATTACTCCACACATCGACCGCTATCCAGCATGCATCTATAGTATTAAGTTCATAAGAACAGAGTAATGCTTTAAGTAAGATGACATGATGTAGAGGGATAAACTCATGCAATATGATATAAACCCCAACTTGTTATCCTCGATGCAACAATACAATACGTGCCTTGCTGCCCCTGCTGTCACTAGGAAAGGACACCGTAAGATTGAACCCAAAGCTAAGCACTTCTCCTATTGCAAGAAAAATCAATCTAGTAGGCCAAACCAAACTGATAATTCGAAGAGACTTGCAAAGATAACCAATCATACATAAAAGAATTCAGAGAAGATTCAAATATCGTTCATAGATAAACTTGATCATAAACCCACAATTCATTGGTCTCGACAAACACACTTCAAAAGAAGAGTTACATCAAATAGATCTCCAAGAGAATCGAGGAGAACTTTGTATTGAGATCCAAGGAGAGAGAAGAAGCCATCTAGCTAATAACTATGGACCCGAAGGTCTGAGGTAAATTACTCACACATCATCGGAGAGGCTATGGTGTTGATGTAGAATCCCTCCGTGATCAATGCCCCCTCCGGCGGAGCGCTGGAAAAGGCCCCAAGATGGGATCTCACGGGTACAGAAGGTTGCGGTGGTGGAACCAGGTTTTCGTGGATGCTTCTGATGGTTTGGGGGTACATAGGTATATATAGGAGGAAGAAGTATGTCGGTGGAGCAACGTGCACGAGGGTGGAGGGCGCGCCTAGGGGGGTAGGCGCGCCCCCTGCCTCGCGCTCTCCTCGTTGATTGCTTTACGTAGACTCCAAGTCCTCTGGACCACGTTTGTTCCGAAAATCACGTTCCCGAAGGTTTCATTCCGTTTGGACTCCGTTTTGATATTCTTTTTCTGTGAAACACTGAAATAGGCAAAAACAGCAATTTGGGCTGGGCCTCCGGTTAATAGGTTAGTCCCAAAAATAATATAAAAGTGTATAATAAATCCCATTAATCATCCAAAACTGAATATAATATAGCATGGAATAATCAAAAATTATAGATACGTTGGAGACGTATCAGCGGATCAAGCTGATCTACCGGAGGATCGGGTATCGACACCGGCACCTGCTATGACACCCGCGCCAGCTGTACAAGGAGCACCATCTCCGGCAGCAGCAGCGGCACTACCAGTCGCACTGGCACGGGCACCGACAACGGCTCTGGCACCTGCACCAGCACTTGCACTTGCATTTGCTCCGGCCCGTGCAGCGGCAACAGAACCAGCAGTTGCACCGGCAACAGACTGGGCTGCAGTTCGCACCGGCACGGGCACCGGCAATGGCTCCGACATCTCCACCTTCTTGGTAAGCATTGGCCGCCCAAGTCCTTCATTCTTTTTTCATTCCATGTTGTTTCACATGTTTCACTGTGTTGATCTAACTGTCCGTGTATGTCTTCTTGTTTGCCAATAGAGAATTCCTAGAGCAACGAGGGAATCGTTCAACAATCCGGGCGACCGTGGCCAAGTTTCTCTTACCATGCGCAGCCTTGGTGTGAATGAACCTGCTCAATATACCGTAAGTACAAAGGATGTCGCATGATGATTGATGCTAAAGGATGGTCAAAGTTCAAATCTAAATCATATCTTGCGGTAGGTGATGATGTCAAAATCAAACTTTCTCGGCAAGGAGAGCTGGTCCAAATCAACTTTGAAATTCTTCAATAGCAGCATGCAACTGCCGAATTGATCTATCCTCTGAGAGATTTTGATGTAATAATCTGGCATGTTGAAACAAGTGTCCTTTGTGTATAAGTAGTACGACAGTATTATTTATCACGTGGTATATCATTGATAGAATTGCAACTCTGATTGCTGGTTAGGAACTGTCGTTCGATTTCATTCTAACAGCTGCCGTGCTTTATTAAATTTTGTGTATTCGCCTTGCGACATCAACAAAAACCAGCCCTCTACTGATCGCTTGCAATATGAAAAGCGCTGAGGTAGAACACATGGGCCCCCAAACATACAGGCCCACCTACCTGTGGCCCAAAGTCCAGAACCGTGAGCCTGTCTGAGTATTATATTCTCAGCTGTACCCCCATAATGCCCGTGCGTTGCACGTAACATCAAGATGCATTTGTATGAGTATTATATCTTGTGAGAGAAAAGGATGAACGAGGGAAGGCCTTATTTGCAAATGTGGAGAGGTGTGTGGGTACCTTTTTGCAAAATTGCCATAGTTTCCTTCCTATCCGTCAGATATAAATCGGACGGCCTATATTGCAGGATGGCAGGCACACCATCATCACCAACTCTGTTTTTTATAATTATATGTGTTATATATATTCCACTTGATTTTTCTTATGTATAAAGTTGTGATATAAAAAAAATTTATATTTCTTTACATAGGGAGTATGTCTCTGCCAAAAATATATTTATGTGTAACTAGTTACTCCTGTCTTTCTACTTCCTTTCGCTGATATGTGGGGCATCCGGCAATGGGGTCCACGTGCCATGCACCAAATTAGAGTGCACAACTGCACGGTATACACACCCCGGTCGTAGCACCGCAGTAATGCCCAATGAGCCATCAAATCACAAAACCCCCCACCTTTCCAGCTTTAGCAGTAAGCTGGACGGACGAAGTAGCAATATTTCACTGGGCCTGAATCCCCTTCTCCCTCGTCTGCTTTTTCATAGAAAACCCCCTCTCGGCGATTGCATAGGGTTTTCTCAGGGAGAATCAGGTACGAATTCTTCATCCATCCTCGATAAATCCAAGTCCCTTGGTCGCGGGTAATCCTAGGATGGCAGCCGCCGCCGTTGATGCATTTTTCTTCCTACTGAATCTAGTGTGTTTCATTTGCAGTGCCCAAAGTGCGAGGACCCTACAGGTTTTTGTGCCCTCAGCGAGACGCCACACTTGTTCCTTCTCATCCTAACACAGGATGTTAAAACGCGCATAGTATGTTCCTAGAATCCTCTTTTCTATCCAGGAGGGTGGGGTTTTTTGAACATGCTGTCAAATAATTTGGAAATTTGGATTGCTATATTTGGATAAAAGGTACTAGTACCATGGTCAACACTGACATGAAGGAGGAAATTATTTCTAGATTTGGATAGGGAATACATTGTGTTCTCATATTATTATTCCTGCAGTGCATTCCTTGCTCTGCCAGAACACATGTACTCAAGATGCTCGGCCTTGCCATAACTGAATACATAAGTTTAATGGTCACACTGAAGACAAGCCATGGATATAAGTTCTGAGTTGGGTTCATGAACCAAGAAGATCGCTACTTTTTTATGGCTGAACTTGGATAAACTTTCTCAAGTGTTAAGGACTGGAAGTTGGCGCACGAATGTTGATGGAAATAGCAGAACCTGGTCTCATCTTCACTGCGATCTTCCACCCAGACGTCATTCCAATTGTTCATCCATGTTAGTTTTGTATTTGGTTCTTGCTTGTTGCCTCGATTAGTTCTTAATCCACCTATTATGTCTAACTCATCACAATTTAACTTTGGAAGTAGCAACGAATCTTTGATGAAGATGCTACTTCTAACTAATATTTCTTATAATTGGTGGCACATGTAGGTTTTTCAAAGATAAGCAGGCTACTCGTTTGTTATTCTATAAGAACTCAGCTGTGACTGATGGCACTGAAGTTGACTAGGACGACATCCACAAGTTCCTATACTTTATTGATCGTCTTGAGGTCCTAGTGGGGCGTTTCAATGGTGGAAGGCCACGTGGGATATGTGTGCCACTGCTGCACTCGTTGAACATGTCCAACTGTGTCGAGAAACCTATGGTATGAGCTATTTTCTGTTATATATGTTGTTCATAAACTCTTGCTTATACATAGTTTTACAGCTGTGATCTTCTTGAAACAGAAATTGCCCAGTTCTATTTTTCCTATACAGATGCCTAACCATGGCCGGGTCAGACTTGCGCTTGGTCACAACATGATGTTTATGTCGACCTACTCCATTCCCCTTGGAGGTGAGAAGATACGTATTCATGGGTGGTCTCAAATAATGAAGGCCCGTCAATCTTGGAGAATAGGACAGAAGATTATGTTCATGCTTTTCCATGGCTCTAAACTGAATATCATGTTTATTGACCACATTGCAAGATGAAGCCGCTTTCAGAAGGTTGTGGATTCGCGGGGTGGCGCCTGGGCCTTGTCCTGGGGCTTGGCGGCCTCACCCTTGGTTAACTTTAGGCAAAGTAGCACTGTTCGAGGCATGCTTTGTACGGTTGAACCTGTATAAGTACTCATACTGCTTTCAGCTATGGTTGTTAAGTGCCCCTGGTGATTTCAGTTAAGGTTGTTAAGTACTCATGCTGCTTTTATAGTCTGTCTTGTTTCTTCAGTCCTGTCTTCCTCCAGCCGCCAAAACCAAACCAGCGTCGGCGGGGCCGCCTGCTTCTGCCTCCCACGGCTGGCTGCGCCTCAGCGCACGCATCGCTGCCCCACCATCACCTAAATCATTAACGCCGACGTCCAATGCCTCGCCATCACCCTCCGCACGCTTTGGTGTTCTCGTCGCGGCGCTGCCCTCTCGCGTTGTCAACATGGTCAACAAACAAGAGGAATCGGCAGAGGACTGTACATGGAGAGGATGAGAATAGGGGCCCACCATGTCCATGGTAGGACGCAAGGAAGTTCCTCATTTATTGTTATATATACTCCATTGTCAGCATATGGAAAAAGAAAATGCTTCCTCCTAGTGGTTTCCTAACATCTGGGACCCACGACATTGTCAGCGTATATATTTAATAGACAAGAGAACAACACAAGATCGGCTGACACCCGGGATGTAGCTGCTCGAGCAGTATTTTTTTGTTATTGTTGAGACGGAGCAGGGTTTCAACTGGGTCATGCCCGTCTAGCCCAGGCTTATATTTCATGTTCACCACGTGACCAGCCCAGCTATTTTTTCTTTATGAAAATGAGCCCAGTTTATTTTTTCTAAAGAATATCCAATCCAGGCCTACTTATTTTTCTATGCCCCGATGGGCTGAAACTCTTTCAAGACGCCTACAAATCTTGAAAGTAATATGAAATGGGCTGTAAATATAAAAAATAGATGACAAATTGGCAAATACTTTATAATTTCTGAATTTTTTTTCACATTTTCAGATTCCAATTTCACTGGGATTTAACCTAATTTAAATATATCTTCAAAGTACTTTAAAACTGGCTCGACATTTCAGTATTAAAAATAGTTTGGAACCCACAGAAATATGCAAAATTCATTTAAATTTTTAACCCTGGCCCTGGCCAACAAAAAAATGGACTGCAATAAATTGCATTAGAAGTTGCAATAAGCTATATATAAATTATTAAAAAAATAGGGAATGGTCTGACTTGTGGGCCTATTAAGTTGACGCGTATGCAAGGTTTTTTACTTATTATATACGTCAACAAACGATTCTAGCAGATGTAACCTTTGGATGTCAATCCAACAGCCGTTGTGTTTCTTCAATCTCTGATCTTCTTGCTCTAGCCGCCAAATCCAGCGCCGGCGGGAGCGCCTGCTCCTGCCTCCCGTGGCTGGGTGTGCTGCCGCGCAGGCATCGACGCGCCTACTACTCCCACCACTGGCCAGGCCATCCCTCTACTCACCCACATCCCTCCACTGTTGTGGCTTCACTGCCTCCGGGCCATTCCCTTCCTGGGTCGCGTCGTCGTCCATCTCGTTGGTGTTCTCGGCACGGTGTGGTCAGTGTTGTCAACAAACGACAACATCGGAAGAGGGATGTACATGGAGAGCCTAAAAGTTGGGACCCACATGGTCCATGGCCGCACGCAAGCAAGTACCTCCTTATTACGCCAAAAAAATGAATACTCCCGCTGACAGCTCGGACCCACCAGCTATATCTTTGCATGCAAGGAAGTGTCTCCTTATTCCGCACAAAAATATGAATACTGCCCGTGCTAGCTGGGACCCACCATAGTGGGAGGCTGACTTGTGGGCCTACTAAGTTGACACGGACACAGGGCTTTGTCACCTTAGTCAATATGAACGATTCTAGCTCTAGTGACCGTACGATGTCCATCCAACGGTCGTAGTGCTTCTTCAACCTCTGGTCTTCTTGCTCCAGCCGCCCAAACCAGCACCGGTCGTGCCGCCTGCTCCTGCCTCCCGTGCCCGGCCGTGCTACCGCGGAGGCCTCACCGCCCCCTACTACTCCCAGCGCTGGCCAGGCCCTGCGGCGATGGCAGCCTCACACCGCAGCCGAACCAGTCAACTCTCGTACTCGTCTCCGCGTGGGTATCCACTGCCGCATCTTCCCTGGCTCCACGTCGTCCCCGTCCTAGGCCTCGCCGTCATCCACCGCCTTGGTGCTCTCGGCGCACCGTGGTAAATGTGGTCAAGGAACCACGTCCATCAGAAGAGTACTGTATGTGGAGAGGCTGACAGCTGGGTCCACGTCCGCAGCAAGGAAGTGCAACCTTATTACGTGCGAAATAATGATTCCTCCACTTGACAGCAGGGACCCACCGGACGGGCCACCGTATTTCGCAAAAAAAACGTTTCCCCACTAACTGCTGGGACCCACATGCTACATCTTCGCACGCAAGGAAGTGCCTGATAGTCGGGACCCACCTGTTCGAAGCGTACGTAGAGTTGTCATTCTCGTCGCGAATGTGTACGTACATACTAGTCGATCGGCCTGTCTGCAGGCTGCAGCGATGAACCGTGGCCGAGTAAGGAAGGGCACGTGTCGTAGTAGAGGCGCGCAAGTGTCGTAGTAGAGGCATGATGTCTACTACACAACCTTCTTCTTGTTGACATTGTTGGGCCTCCAAGTGCAGAGGTTTGTAGGACAGTAGCAAATTTCCCTCAAGTGGATGAACTAAGGTTTATCAATCCGTGGGAGGTGTAGGATGAAGATGGTCTCCCTCAAACAACCCTGCAACCAAATAACAAAGAGTCTCTTGTGTCCCCAACACACCCAATACAATGCTAAATTGTATAGGTGCACTAGTTCGGCGAAGAGATGGTGATACAAGTGCAATATGGATGGTAGATATAGGTTTTTGTAATCTGAAAATATAAAAACAGCAAGGTAACTAATGAGAAAAGTGAGCACAAACGGTATTGCAATGCTAGGAAAAAAGGCCTAGGGTTCATACTTTCACTAGTGCAAGTTCTCTCAACAATAATAACATAATTGGATCATATAACTATCCCTCAACATGCAATAAAGAGTCACCCCAAAGTCACTAATAGCGGAGAACAAACGAAGAGATTATTGTACGGTACAAAACCACCTCAAAGTTATCCTTTCTGATCGATCTATTCAAGAGTCCGCAGTAAAATAACATGAAGCTATTCTTTCCGTTCAATCTATCCTAGAGTTCGTACTAGAATAACACCTTAAGACACAAATCAACCAAAACCCTAATGTCACCTAGATACTCCAATGTCACCTCAAGTATTCGTGGGTATGATTATACGATATGCATCACACAATCTCAGATTCATCTATTCAACCAACACAAAGAACTTCAAAGAGCCCAAAGTTTCTACCGAAGAGTCAAGACGAAAACGTGTGCCAACCCCTATGCATAAGTTCACAAGGTCACTGAACCCGCAAGTTGATCACCAAAACATATATTAACTGAATCAATAGAATACCCCATTGTCACCACGGGTATCCCACGCAAGACATACATCAAGTGTTCTCAAATCCATAAGGACTCAATCTGATAAGATAACTTCAAAGGGAAAACTCAATCCATTACAAAAGAGTAGAGGGGGAGAAACATCATAAGATCCAACTATATTAGCAAACTCGCGGTACATCAAGATCGTGCCAAATCAAGAACATCAGAGAGAGAGAGATCAAACACATAGCTACTAGTACATACCCTCAGCCCCGAGGGTGAACTACTCCCTCCTCGTCATGGAGAGCGCCGGGATGATGAAGATGGCCACCGGTGAGGGATCCCCCCTTCGGCAGGGTGCCGGAATAGGGTCCCGATTGGTTTCTGGTTGCTACAGAGGCTTGCGGCGGCAGAACTCCTGATCTAGGTTACGTTCTGCGGGTTTCTATATATATAAGAGGTTTTAGCGTCGGGAACAAGTCAGGGGGGTCTCCGAGGCGGCCATGAGGTAGGGGGCGCACCCCCACCCTCATGGGTGCCTCGGGACTCTTCTAGCCTATCTCCGATGCTCTGTGGGCTTCTTCTGGTCCAAAAATAATCTCCGTCAATTTCCAGGTCAATTGGACTCCGTTTGGTTTTCCTTTTCTGCGATACTCAAAAAAAGGAAAAAACAGAAACTGGCACTGGGCTCTACGTTAATAGGTTAGTCCCAAAAATCATATAAAATAGCATATAAAACATCCTAGATGGATAATATAATAGCATGGAATAATCAAAAATTATATATACGTTGGAGACGTATCAAGCATCCCCAAGCTTAATTCCTGCTCGTCCACGAGTAGGTAAATGATAAAAACGGAATTTTTGATGTGAAATGCTACCTAACATATTTATCAATGTAATCTTCTTTATTGTGGCATGAATATTCAAATCCATATGATTCAAGACAAAAGTTTAATATTGACATAAAAATAATAATACTTCAAGCATACTAACCAAGCAATTATGTCTTCTCAAAATAACATAGCCAAAGAAAGCTCATCCCTACAAAATCATATAGTTTGGCTATTCTTCATTTTCGTCACACAAAAATGCTCTCATCATGCACAACCCCGATGACAAGCCAAGCAATTGTTTCGTACTTTAGTATTCTCAAACTTTTTCAACTTTCACGCAATACATGAGCGCGAGCCATGGACATAGCACTATGGGTGGAATAGAATATGATGATGGAGGTTGTGTGTAGAAGACAAAAAGGGAGAAAGTCTCACATCGACGTGGCTAATCAACGAACTATGGAGATGCCCATCAATTGATGTCAATGCGAGGAGTAGGGATTGCCATGCAACGGATGCATTAGAGCTATAAATGTATGAAAGCTCAACAAAAGAAATTAAGTGGGTGTGCATCAAACTTGCTTGCTCACGAAGACCTAGGGCATTTGAGGAAGCCCATTGTTGGAATATGCAAGTCAAGTTCTTATAATAAAAAATTCCCACTAGTATATGAAGGTGACAACATAGGAGACTCTCTATCATGAAGATCATGGTGCTACTTTGAAGCACAAGTGTGGTGAAAGGATAGTAGCATTGTCCCTTTTATTTCTTTTATTTTTTCTTTTTTTATTTGGCCTCCCTTTTTTTTGGCCTTCCTTTTTTTCTCTTTTTTTCGAGATAATGCTCTATTAATGATAATCATCCCACTTATATTTATTTACAACTCAAGGATTATAACTCGATACTAGAACAAAATATGACTCTATATGATTGCCTCCGGCGGTGTACCGGGATGGGCAATGAATCAAGAGTGACATGTATGAAAAATTATGCATGGTGGCCTTGCCACAAATACGATGTCCACTACATGATCATGCAAGGCAATATGACAATGATGAAGTGTGTCATAATAAACGGAACGGTGGAAAGTTGCATGGCAATATATCTCGGAATGGCTATGGAAATGCCATAATACGTAGGTATGGTGGCTGTTTTGAGGAAGATATAAGGAGGCTTATGTGTGATAGAGCGTATCATATCACGGGGTTTGGATGCACCGGCGAAGTTTGCAACAACTCTCGAGGTGAGAAAGGGCAATGCATGGTACTGAAGTGGCTAGCAATGATGGAAGGGTGAGAGTGCGTATAATCCATGGACTCAACATTAGTCTTACTCACATACTTATTGCAAAAATCAACAAGTCATCAAAACCAAGCACTACACGCATGCTCCTAGGGGGATAGATTGGTAGGAAAAGACCATCGCTCGTCCCCAACCGCCACTCATAAGGAAGGCAATCAGAGAACACCTCATGCTTCAAATTTGTCACACAACGGTTACCATACGTGCATGCTATGGGACTTGCAAACCTCAACACAAGTATTTCTCAATTTCACAATTAATCAACTAGCACGACTCTAATATCACCATCTTTATATCTCAAAACAATTATCAAGTATCAAACTTCTCATAGTATTCAATGCACTCTATAAGAAAGTTTTTATTATACCCATCTTGGATGCCTATCATATTAGGACTAAATTCATAACCAAAGCAAATTACCATGCTGTTCTAAAGACTCTGAAAATAATATAAGTGAAGCATGAGAGATCAACAATTTCTTCAAAATAAAACTACCACCATGCTCTAGGAAGATATAAGTGAAGCACTAGAGCAAATGACAAACTACTCCAAAAGATATAAGTGAAGATCAATGAGTAGTTGAATAATTATGTAACTATGTGAAGACTCTCTAACATTTAAGAATTTCAGATCTTGGTATTTTATTCAAACAGCAAGCAAAACAAAACAAAATAAAATGACGCTCCAAGCAAAGCACATATCATGTGGTGAATAAAAGTATAGCTCCAAGTAAAGTTACCGATGAACGAATACAAAAGAGGGAATGCCATCCGGGGCATCCCCAAGCTTAGGCTCTTGGTTGTCCTTGAATATTACCTTGGGGTGCCTTGGGCATTGTCGGCGTTCTGGGAACGGGGGTCCCCAGACTTGCCTGCCTGCGGCCCACGGCGTGGCTAAGTCAGCGGGCCGTATGGCCCATCTTCATCAACAAGGCACCCAAGACCCTCACGAGGGGCCAAGCCTCGCGAGGCGGACGACGCAAGACCTCCTCAGGAGTGGCCTAGCCAGCCAGGCTCACGAGGAGCGGAGATATCAAGGCGGGGCAAACCTCACGAGGCTCTCATGACGTGAGCCATGACGATCGGCACCAGGCGGGCGCCAGCGCGTGCAGCGTCCTT
This sequence comes from Triticum aestivum, assembly GCF_018294505.1. Taxonomy (NCBI): domain Eukaryota; kingdom Viridiplantae; phylum Streptophyta; class Magnoliopsida; order Poales; family Poaceae; genus Triticum; species Triticum aestivum. Next base: position 345,873,297 of record NC_057802.1, on the reverse strand, counting down.
GTTTCCTCTATGGTGCTAAGGAGGCAAGCGCAGGCGAGGAGTACCGAGGCATTAGGCAAAGGTTGCCATATCGGTGCAACAAGACCAAGACCAGAAGGACGGCAAGACGGAGGTCATCGTGGAGCCCAAGACGGCATCACCACCAGAGCCTTTCACAGGCGAAGACCGCTTTTTTCAGGATAGCTTGTACTAGCTGCCCCCCTTCAAATTCGCCCGCCGTTGTTGGCTCCCGTCCCGCTCAATATTTGGGGAGAGGACCAGGGCCTATATAAGTTGAGCTAGCCACCACAGTAGGACAGATAGAGTTCTCATCCGCCAGTTCACCGAGCACAAGAACACCTCAACCTCAGCAGGCTGTTCTTCCCCTTATACTGTTCATCATCAGCCCAAGAGGCAATCCACCACCACCACACTGGATTACGGTAGTACACCACAATGGTGGCGCGAACCAGTATAAATCGCATGTCTTTCTGTGTTGCGGGTTCGTAGAGTTCGTCCGCGAGATCTTAGTGAGCTAGGGCGTGGATCGGTAGGAGGGAAAGACTTCGCGCGCACCCCAGAGTTCGAACCTTAAGGGTTTGTCGGAACCCCACATCCGACAGGCATCCCCAAGCTTAGGCTCTTGCCTCTCCTTATTCCATAGTCCATCGAATCTTTAGCCAAAACTTGAAAACTTCACAAGACAAAACTCAACAGAAAACTCGTAAGCTCCGTTAGTATAAGAAAATAAATCACCACTTAGGTACTGTTGTGAACTTATTCTAAATTCATATTGGTGTAATATATACTGTATTCCAACTTCTCTATGGTTCATACCCTCCGATACTACTCATAGATTCATCAAAATAAGCAAACAACACAATGAAAACAGAATCTGTCAAAAATAGAACAGTTTGTAGTAATCTGTATCATTCGAATACTTCTGTAACTCCAAAAATTATGAAATAAATTGGTGGACCTGAGGAATTTGTCTATTAATCATCTGCATAAATAATCAACTTAAAAGCACTCTCCAGTAAAAAAAATGTCAGCTAATCTCGTGAGCGCTAAAGTTTTTGTTTTTTACAGCAAGATCATAAAGACTTCACCCAAGTCTTCCCAAAGGTTCTACTTGGCACAAACACTAATTAAAACATAAACCACATCTAAACAGAGGCTAGATGAATTATTTATTACTAAACAGGAGCAAAAAGCAAAGAACAAAAATAAAATAGGGTTTCCTCCCAAGAAGCGCTATTGTTTAACGCCCCTAGCTAGGCATGATGATTTCAACGATGCTCACATAAAAGATAAGAATGGAAACATAAAGAGAGCATCATGAAGAATATGACTAGCACATTTAAGTCTAACCCACTTCCTATGCATCGGGATTTTGTGAGCAAACAACTTATGGGAACAATAATCAACTAGCATAGGAAGGCAAAACAAGCATAACTTCAAAACTTTTAACACATAGAGAGGAAACTTGATATTATTGCAATTCCTACAAGCATATGTTCCTCCCTCATAATAATTTTCAGTAGCATCATGAATGAATTCAACAATATAACCATCACATAAAGCATTCTTTTCATGATCTACATGTTGGGGAACGTAGTAATTTCAAAAATTTCCTACGCACACGCAAGATCATGGTGATGCATAGCAACGAGAGGGGAGAGTGTTTTCCACGTACACTCGTAGACCGAAAGCGGAAGCGTTAACACAACGCGGTTGATGTAGTCGTATGTCTTCATGATCCGACCGATCAAGTACCGAACGTACGGCACCTCCGAGTTCAGCACACGTTCAGCTCGATGACGTCCCTCGACCTCCGATCCAGCCGAGTGTTGAGGGAGAGTTTTGTCAGCACGACGGCGTGGTGACGATGATGATGTTCTACCGACGCAGGGCTTTGCCTAAGCACCGCTACGATATTATCGAGGTGTAATATGGTGGAGGGGGGCACCGCACACGGCTAAGAGATCAATAGATCAATTTTTGTGTCTATGGGGTGCTCCCCTGCCCCCGTATATAAAGGAGCAAGGGGGAGGCCGCCGGCCAAGGAGGAGGGCGCGCCAAGGGGGGAGTCCTACTCCCACCGGGAGTAGGACTCCTCCTTTCCTTGTTGGAGTAGGAAAAGGGAAGGGAGAAGGAGAAAGAAGGAAGGGGGCGCCCCCCCTCCCTAGTCCAATTCGGACTAGTCTATGGGGAGGGGTGCGGCCACCCTTTGGGGCCTTTCTCTCCTTTCGCGTATGGCCCATTAAGGCCCAATACGAATTCCCGTAACTCTCCGGTACTCCGAAAAATACCCGAATCACTCGGAACCTTTCCGAAGTCCGAATATAGTCGTCCAATATATCGATCTTTACGTCTCGGCCATTTCGAGACTCCCCGTCATGTCCCCGATCTCATCCGGGACTCCGAACTCCTTCGGTACATCAAAACAAATAAACTCATGATATAACCGTCGTCGTAACGTTAAGCGTGCAGACCCTACGGGTTCGAGAACTATGTAGACATGACCGAGACACCTCTCCGGTCAATAACCAATAGTGGAACCTGGATGCTCATATTGGCTCCCACATATTCTACGAAGATCTTTATCGGTCAGACCGCATAACAACATACGTTGTTCCCTTTGTCATCGGTATGTTACTTGCCCGAGATTCGATCGTCGGTATCTCGATACCTAGTTCAATCTCGTTACCGGCAAGTCTCTTTACTCGTTCCGTAATACATCATCCCGCAACTAACTCATTTGTTACAATGCTTGCAAGGCTTATAGTGATGTGTATTACTGAGTGGGCCCAGAGATACCTCTCCGACAATCGGAGTGACAAATCCTAATCTTGAAATACGCCAACCCAACAAGTACCTTTGGAGACACCTGTAGAGCACCTTTATAATCACCCAGTTACGTTGTGATGTTTGGTAGCACACAAAGTGTTCCTCCGGTAAACGGGAGTTGCATAATCTCATAGTCATAGGAACATGTATAAGTCATGAAGAAAGCAATAGCAACATACTAAATGATCGAGTGCTAAGCTAACGGAATGGGTCAAGTCAATCACATCATTCTCCTAATGATGTGATCCCGTTAATCAAATGACAACTCATGTCTATGGCTAGGAAACATAACCATCTTTGATCAACGAGCTAGTCAAGTAGAGGCATAATAGTGACACTCTGTTTGTCTATGTATTCACACATGTATCAAGTTTCCGGTTAATACAATTCTAGCATGAATAATAAACATTTATCATGATATAAGGAAATAAATAATAACTTTATTATTGCCTCTAGGGCATATTTCCTCCAGTCTCCCACTTGCACTAGAGTCAATAATCTAGTTCACATCGCCATGTGATTTAACATCAATAGTTCACATCACCATGTGATTAACACCCATAGTTCACATCGTCATGTGACCAACACCCAAAGGGTTTACTAGAGTCAATAATCCAGTTCACATCGCTATGTGATTAACACCCAAAGAGTACTAAGGTGTGATTATGTTTTGCTTGTGAAATAATTTTAGTCAACGGGTCTGTCACATTCAGATCCGTAAGTATTTTGCAAATTTCTATGTCTACAATGCTCTGCACGGAGCTAATCTAGCTAATTGCTCCCACTTTCAATATATATCTAGACCGAGACTTAGAGTCATCTAGATTAGTGCCAAAACTTGCATCGACGTAACCCTTTACGACGAACCTTTTGTCACTTCCATAATCGAGATACATATCCTTATTTCAGTAAGGATAATTTTGACCGCTGTCCAGTGATCTACTCCTAGATCACTATTGTACTCCCTTGCCAAAATCAGTGTAGGGTATACAATAGATCTGGTACACAGCATGGCATACTTTATAGAACCTATGGCCGAGGCATAGGGAATGACTTTCATTCTTTTTCTATCTTCTGTCGTGGTAGGGCATTGAGTCTTACTCAATTTCACACCTTGTAACACAGTCAAGAAACTCTTTCTTTGACTGTTCAATTTTGAACCACTTCAAAATCTTGTTAAGGTATGTACTCATTGAAAAAAACTTATCAAGTGTCTTGATCTATCTCTATAGATCTTGATGCTCAATATGTAAGCAGCTTCACCGAGGTCTTTCTTTGAAAAACTCCTTTCAAACACTCCTTTATGCTTTGCAGAATAATTCTACATTATTTCCGATCAACAATATGTCATTCACATATACTTATCAGAAATGTTGTTGTGCTCCCACTCACTTTCTTGTAAATACAGGCTTCACCGCAAGTCTGTATAAAACTATATCCTTTGATCAACTTATCAAAGCGTATATTCCAACTCCGAGATACTTGCACCAGTCCATAGATGTATCGCTGCAGCTTTCATATTTTGTTAGCACCTTTAGAATTGACAAAACCTTCTGGTTGCATCATATACAACTCTTCTTTAATAAATCCATTAAGGAATGCAGTTTTGTTTCTCCATTTGCCAGATTTCAGAAAATGCGGCAATTGCTAACATGATTCGGACAGACTTAAGCATAGATACGAGTGAGAAACTCTCATCGTAGTCTACACCTTAAACTTGTCGAAAACCTTTTGCGACAATTCTAGCTTTGTAGATAGTAACACTACTATCAGCGTCCGTCTTCCTCTTGAAGATCCATTTAATCTCAATGGCTAGCCGATCATTGGGCAAGGCAATCAAAGTCCGTACTTTGTTCTCATACATGGATCTCATCTCAGATTTCATGGCCTCAAGCCATTTTGCGGAATCTGGGCTCACCATCGCTTCTTCATAGTTCGTAGGTTCGTCATGGTCTAGTAACATAACCTCCAGAATAGGATTACCATACCACTCTGGTGCGGATCTTACTCTGGTTGACCTACGAGGTTCAGTAATAACTTGATCTGAAGTTACATGATCATCATCATTAGCTTCCTCACTAATTGGTGTAGGAGTCACAGGAACGAATTTCTGTGATGAACTACTTTCCAATAAGGGAGCAGGTACAATTACCTCATCAAGTTCTACTTTCCTCCCACTCACTTCTTTCGAGAGAAACTCCTTCTCTAGAAAGGATACATTCTTAGCAACGAATGTCTTGCCTTCGGATCTGTGATAGAAGGTGTACCCAACTGTCTCCTTTGGGTATCCTATGAAGACACATTTCTCCGATTTTGGTTTGAGCTTATCAGGATGAAACCTTTTCTCATAAGCATCGCAACCCCAAACTTTAAGAAACGACAACTTTGGTTTCTTGCCAAACCACAGTTCATAAGATGTCATCTCAATGGATTTAGATGGTACCCTATTTAACGTGAATGCAACTGTCTCTAATGCATAACCCCAAAACGATAGTGGTAGATCGGTAAGAGACATCATATATCGCACCATATCTAATAAAGTACGGTTACGATGTTCGGACACACCATTACACCGTGGTGTTCCAGGTGGCGTGAGTAGTTAAACTATTTCACATTGTTTTAACTGAAGGCCAAACTCGTAACTCAAATACTCTTCTCCACGATCAGATCGTAGAAACTTTATTTTCTTGTTACGATGATTTTCCGCTTCACTCTGAAATTATATGAACTTTTCAAATGTTTCAGACTTCTGTTTCATTAAGTAGATATACCCATATCTGCTCCAATCATCTGTGAAGGTCAGAAAATAACGATACCCGCCGCGAGCCTCAACACTCATCGGATCGCATACATCAGTATGTATTATTTCCAATAAGTCAGTTGCTCGCTCCATTGTTCCGGAGAACGGAGTCTTAGTCATCTTGCCCATAAGGCATGGTTCGCAAGCATCAAGTGATTCATAATCAAGTGATTCCAAAAGCCCATCAGCATGGAGTTTCTTCATGCGCTTTACACCAATATGACCTAAACGGCAGTGCCACAAATAAGTTGCACTATCATTATTAACTTTGCATCTTTTGGCTTCAATATTATGAATATGTGTATCACTACGATCGAGATCCAACGAACCATTTTCATTGGGTGTGTAACCATATAAGGTTTTATTCATGTAAACAGAACAACAATTATTCTCTAACTTAAATGAATAACCGTATTGCAATAAACATGATCAAATCATATTCATGCTCAATGTAAACACCAAATAACACTTATTTAGTTTCAACACTAATCCCGAAAGTATAGGGAGTGTGCGATGATGATCATAACAATCTTGGAACTACTTCCAACACGCATCGTCACCTCGCCTTTTACTAGTCTCTGTTTATTCTGCAACTCCCATTTCGAGTTACTACTCTTAGCAACTGAAGCAGTATCAAATACCGAGGGGTTGTTATAAACACTAGTAAAGTACACATCAATAACATGTATATCCAATATACCTTTGTTCACTTTGCCATCCTTCTTATCCACCAAATAGTTGGGCTAGTTCCGCTTCCAGTGACCAGTCCCTTTGCAGTAGAAGCACTTAGTCTCAGGCTTAGGACCAGACTTAGGCTTCTTCACTTGAGCAGCAACTTGCTTGCCGTTCTTCTTGAAGTTCCCCTTCTTCCCTTTGCCCTTTTCTTGAAACTAGTGGTCTTGTTAACCATCAACACTTGATGCTCTTTCTTGATTTCTACCTTCGTCGATTTCAGCATCGCGAAGAGCTCGGGAATTACTTTCATCATTCCTTGCATACTATAGTTCATCACGAAGTTCTACTAACTTGGTGATGGTGACTAGAGAATTTTGTCAATCACTATTTTATCTGGAAGATTAACTCCCACTTGATTCAAGCGATTGTAGTACTCAGACAATCTGAGCACAAGCTCACTGCTTGAGCTATTCTCCTCCATCTTTTAGCTATAGAACTTGTTGGAGACTTTATATCTCTCAACTCGGGTATTTGCTTGAAATATTAAATTCAACTCCTGGAACATCTCATATGGTCCATGACATTCAAAACGTCTTTGAAGTCCCGATTCTAAGCCGTTAAGCATGGTGCACTAAACTATCAAGTAGTCATCATATTGAGCTAGCCAAACGTTCATAACGTCTGCATCTGCTCCTGCAATAGGTCTGTCACCTAGCGGTGCATCAAGGACATAATTCTTCTGTGCAGCAATTAGGATAATCCTCAGATCACGGATCCAATCCGCATCTTTGCTACTAACATCTTTCAACATAATTTTCTCTAGGAACATATCAAAAATAAACACAGGGAAGCAACAACGCGAGCTATTGATCTACAACATAATTTGCAAAAATACTATCAGGACTAAGTTCATGATAAATTTAAGTTCAATTAATCATATTACTTAAGAACTCCCACTTAGATAGACATCCCTCTAATCCTCTAAGTGATCACGTGATCCATATCAACTAAACCATGTCCGATCATCACGTGAGATGGAGTAGTTTCAACGGTGACCATCACTATGTTGATCATATCTACTATATGATTCACGCTCGACCTTTCGGTCTCCGTGTTCCGAGGCCATATCTGCATATGCTAGGCTCGTCAAGTTTAACCTGAGTATTCCGCGTGTGCAACTGTTTTGCACCCGTTGTATTTGAACGTAGAGCCTATCACACCCGATCATCACGTGGTGTCTCAGCACGAAGAACTTTCGCAACGGTGCATACTCAGGGAGAACACTTTTATCTTGAAATTTTAGTGAGAGATCATCTTATAATGCTACCGTCAATCAAAGCAAGATAAGATGCATAAAAGATAAACATCACATGCAATCAATATAAGTGATATTATATGGCCATCATCATCTTGTGCTTGTGATCTCCATCTCCGAAGCACCGTCATGATCACCATCATCACCGGCGCGACACCTTGATCTCCATCGTAGCATCGTTGTCGTCTCGCCAACTATTGCTTTTACGACTATCGCTACCGCTTAGTGATAAAGTAAAACAATTACATGGCGATTGCATTTCATACAATAAAGCGACAACCATATGGCTCCTGCCAGTTGCCGATAACTCGGTTACAAAACATGATCATCTCATACAATAAAATATAGCATCATGTCTTGACCATATCACATCACAACATGCCCTGCAAAAACAAATTAGACGTCCTCTACTTTGTTGTTGCAAGTTTTACGTGGCTACTACGGGCTTAGCAAGAACCGTTCTTACATACGCATCAAAACCTCAACGATAGTTTGTCAAGTTGGTGTTGTTTTAACCTTCGCAAGGACCGGGCGTAGCTACACTTGGTTCAACTAAAGTGAGAGAGACAGACACCCGCCAGTCACCTTTAAGCAACGAGTGCTCGCAACGGTGAAACCAGTCTCGCGTAAGCGTACGCGTAATGTCGGTCCGGGCCGCTTCATCTCACAATACCGCTGAACCAAAGTATGACATGCTGGTAAGCAGTATGACTTATATCGCCCACAACTCACTTGTGTTCTACTCGTGCATAACATCAACGCATAAAACCAGGCTCGGATGCCACTGTTGGGGAACGTAGTAATTTCAAAAATTTCCTACGCACACGCAAGATCATGGTGATGCATAGCAACGAGAGGGGATTGTGTTGTCCACGTACCCTCGTAGATCGAAAGCGGAAGCGTTAACACAACGCGGTTGATGTAGTCGTACGTCTTCACGATCCGACCGATCAAGTACCGAACGTACGGCACCTCCGAGTTCAGCACACGTTCAGCTCGATGATGTCCCTCGAACTACGATCCAGCCGAGTGTTGAGGGAGAGTTTTGTCAGCACGACGGCGTGGTGACGATGATGATGTTCTACCGACAAAGGGCTTCGCCTAAGCAGCGCTACGATATTATCGAGGTGTAATATGGTGGAGGGGGGCACCGCACACGGCTAAGAGATCAATAGATCAATTTTTGTGTCTATGGGGTGCTCCCCTGCCCCCGTATATAAAGGAGCAAGGGGGAGGCCGCCGGTCAAGGAGGAGGGCGCGCCAAGGGGGGAGTCCTACTCCCACCGGGAGTAGGACTCCTCCTTTCCTTGTTGGAGTAGGAAAAGGGAAGGGAGAAGGAGAAAGAAGGAAGGGGGCGCCCCCCTCCCTAGTCCAATTCGGACTAGTCTATGGGGAGGGGTGCGGCCACCCTTTGGGGCCTTTCTCTCCTTTCCCGTATGGCCCATTAAGGCCCAATACGAATTCCCGTAACTCTCCGGTACTCCGAAAAATACCCGAATCACTCGGAACCTTTCCGAAGTCTGAATATAGTCGTCCAATATATCGATCTTTACGTCTCGGCCATTTCGAGACTCCTTGTCATGTCGCCAATCTCATCCGGGACTCCGAACTCCTTCGGTACATCAAAACAAATAAACTCATGATATAACCGTCGTCGTAACGTTAAGCGTGCAGACCCTACGGGTTCGAGAACTATGTAGACATGACCGAGACACCTCTCCGGTCAATAACCAATAGCGGAACCTGGATGCTCATATTGGCTCGCACATATTCTACGAAGATCTTTATCGGTCAGACCGCATAACAACATACGTTGTTCCCTTTGTCATCGGTATGTTACTTGCCCGAGATTCGATCGTCGGTATCTCGATACCTAGTTCAATCTCGTTACCGGCAAGTCTCTTTACTCGTTCTGTAATACATCATCCCGCAACTAACTCATTAGTTACAATGCTTGCAAGGCTTGTGATGTGTATTACTAAGTGGGCCCAGAGATACCTCTCCGACAATCGGAGTGACAAATCCTAATCTTGAAATACGCCAACCCAACAAGTACCTTTGGAGACACCTGTAGAGCACCTTTATAATCACCCAGTTACGTTGTGACGTTTGGTAGCACACAAAGTGTTCCTCCGGTAAACGGGAGTTGCATAATCTCATAGTCATAGGAACATGTATAAGTCATGAAGAAAGCAATAGCAACATACTAAACGATCGAGTGCTAAGCTAACGGAATGGGTCAAGTCAATCACATCATTCTCCTAATGATGTGATCCCGTTAATCAAATGACAACTCATGTCTATGCCTAGGAAACATAACCATCTTTGATCAACGAGCTAGTCAAGTAGAGGCATACTAGTGACACTCTGTTTGTCTATGTATTCACACATGTATCAAGTTTCCGGTTAATACAATTCTAGCATGAATAATAAACATTTATCATGATATAAGGAAATAAATAATAACTTTATTATTGCCTCTAGGGCATATTTCTTTCACAACAAGCATATAAATTTTATTACTCTCCACATAAGCAAAATTCTTCTCATTCGGAATAGTGGGAGTATCATAAAAAACTCGAATACTATAAATTGTTTCCACATTAAAAGAGTAATGTTAAAAAAAGGGTAATCATAATCATGACAAGTTTTATAACTATAATCATCACTACTTTTTATAGCATAAGTGTCATCACAATAATCATCATAAATAGGAGGCATGTTATCATCACAATAAATTTGCTCATCAAAACTTGGGAGGCTAAAAATATGATCTTCATTAAACATAGCATCCCCAAGCTTGGGCCTTTTCATATCATAAGCATAATCACTCTCATCATTAATAGTATGGATAGCACCAATAGTGTAGCAATTATCATCATCACAATGAGTAGTAGGAGCAACATCATTTGGGAGGGATACCTTTCTACCTTTGCTTCTCCGTCTTTTCTTTTTCTGCTTGTCATCATATGTGGGTTTAACCCTCTTTTTTGAGCTCCTTATTAATGAGATTGGTTGAATAGACAGCTCCTCCTCGTTACCTGATTCATCATAAGAAATAATAGGAGGATATTGGGAAGTCTCTTCCCTTTCATTAGTATTCTCTTTATCTTCTATTTGTTTTCTTTTCTTTATGTAATTGGCAATATAAGGATTTTCAATGAAATTCACCGCACAATACATAAAAATTTCTTCTAGATCAAAATCAAGAACTTTATCAAGGACAAATTCTGGCATATCCTTAGTTATACGTTTCATTTGTTCATAACCCAAAAGCAAACTAAGTTCATTATGATGTGCAAGGGAAATCAAGTCATCACAATTTTTGGACACGATACGATCATGAAACAATTTGCATTGGATATTTAAATGACCACGTTCATTGCAAAGTTCACAAGGATGGCTAAGAAAATTTAAACTTTCAGCACAAACATCTAGCCTTTCTTGCAACCATTTAGTTTCTAAATACTTATGCCTCTTGCAAAATTTATCTTCCCTATTTGGTGTGTACTTGCAAACTCTATGCACTCCACAAAAATTGACATGCTTATAAGAGACATTTTCATCATGACTCGTGCAATCATCATTAGTACTATGGATATTCAAGGAATTCATACTAACAACATTACAATCATGCTCATCATTCAAATATTTAGTGCCAAACATTCTAATGCATTCTTCTTCTAGCACTTGAGCACAATTTTCCTTTCCATCAATCTCACGAAAGACATTACATAGATGAAGCATATGAGGCACCCTTAATTCCATTTTTTGTAGTTTTCTTTTATAGACTAAACTAGTGATAAAACAAGAAACAAAAAGATTCGACTGCAATATCTAAAGATATACTTTCAAGCACTCACCTCCCCGGCAACGGCGCCAGAAACTGCTTGATGTCTACTACACAACGTTCTTCTTGTAGACGTTGTTGGGCCTCCGAGTGCAGAGGTTTGTAGGACAGTAGCAAATTTCCCTCAAGTGAATGACCTAAGGTTTATCAATCCGGGGGAGGCGTAGGATGAAGATGGTCTCTCTCAAACAACCCTGCAACCAAATAACAAAGAGTCTCTTGTGTCCCCAACACACCCAATACAATGGTAAATTGCATAGATGCACTAGTTCGGCGAAGAGATGGTGATACAAGTGCAATATGGATGGTAGATATAGGTTTTTGTAATCTGAAAATATAAAAACAGCAAGGTAACTAATGATAAAAGTGAGCACAAACGGTATTGCAATGCTAGGAAACAAGGGCTAGGGTTCATACTTTCACTTGTGCAAGTTCTCTCAACAATAATAACATAATTGGATCATATAACTCTCCCTCAACATGCAACAAAGAGTCACTCCAAAGTCACTAATAGCGGAGAACAAACGAAGAGATTATTGTACGGTACGAAACTACCTCAAAGTTATCCTTTCTGATCGATCTATTCAAGAGTCCGTAGTAAAATAACATGAAGCTATTCTTTCCGTTCAATCTATCCTAGAGTTCGTACTAGAATAACACCTTAAGACACAAATCAACCAAAACCCTAATGTCACCTAGATACTCCAATGTCACCTCAAGTATCCGTGGGTATGATTATATGATATGCTTCACACAATCTCAGATTCATCTATTCAACCAACACGAAGAACTTCAAAGAGCGCCCCAAAGTTTCTACCGGAGAGTCAAGACGAAAACGTGTGCCAACCCCTATGCATAAGTTCACAAGGTCACTGAACGCGCAAGTTGATCACCAAAACATACATCAAGTGAATCAATAGAATACCCCATTGTCACCACGGGTATCCCACGCAAGACATACATCAAGTGTTCTCAACTCCTTAAAGACTCAATCCGATAAGATAACTTCAAAGGGAAAACTCAATCCATTACAAAAGAGTAGAGGGGGAGAAACATCATAAGATCCAACTATAATAGCAAAGCTCGCGGTACATCAAGATCTTGCCGAATCAAGAACACGAGAGAGAGAGAGAGATCAAACACATAGCTACTGGTACATACCCTCAGCCCCGAGGGTGAACTACTCCCTCCTCGTCATGGAGAGCGCCGGGATGATGAAGATGGCCACCGGTGAGGGATCCCCCCTCCGGCTGGGTGCCGGAATAGGGTCCCGTTTGGTTTTCGGTGGCTATTGAGGCTTGCGGTGGCGGAACTCCCGATCTAGGTTATGTTCTGGAGGTTTCTTTATATATAAGAGGTTTTGGCGTTGGGAACAAGTCAGGGGGGTCTCCGACGCGGCCACGAGGTAGGGGGCGTGCCCAGGGGGTAGGGCGCGCCCCCACCCTCGTGGGTGCCTCGGGACTCTTCTGGCCTATCTCTGATGCTCCGTGGGCTTCTTCTGGTCCAAAAATAATCTCCGTCAATTTTCAGGTCAATTGGACTCCGTTTGGTTTTCCTTTTTTGCGATACTCAAAAACAAGGAAAAAACAGAAACTGGCACTGGGCTCTAGGTTAATAGGTCAGTTCCCAAAATCATATAAAATAGCATATAAATGCATATAAAACATCCTAGATGGATCATATAATAGCATGGAACAATAAAAAAAATTAGATACGTTGGAGACGTATCAAGTCGCGCACGTAGCATGTCACGCAGTCCCGTTAATAGCGTGTACACGTACGTACAGCCAGGGTGCAAGAAAATATGGCCACGTACATACATATGGGTGGGATCTCGAACGCCTACTCACGCATACGTACGGCCAGGGTTCGTGTAAATAGCTGGGTCAGAACGGAGAAACGGCGTCGTCGTGTTCATCGGGAGGCACGGGAACACATGCTGTTCATCGGGAACCAACCGGCTTAGACGGAACAGCCGATTGAAACGAGGCCTGACGTACCGCGGAACGGAGGAAACGGTGGTGTGTTCGACCGCCTACGATCGAAATGGGATCCTTTGCACCGGGAGGGGTGTGGCGTACCGCAAAACGGAGGAATCGGAGTTCTCTTGGACCTCCTACGGTCGAAACGGGGTCCTGTTGGTCGGGAGGGGTGTGGCGTACCGCAAAACGAAGGAAACGGACTTGTGTAGGAGCCTTACGGTCGAAACAGGGGTCCTGTTCATCGGGAGAGGTATGGCGTACCACAAAATAGGACTCCACGGGCTACTGTTCATCTCCACCGTTGACCTCCTCGAGCCTCCATGGGCTACTATTCATCCACCATCGACCTCCTCCAGCCTCCACCTGTGACTGTTCATCCATGGCGTCTTCCCTCCTGCCTCCGCCAGCCACTGTTCATCCATGGGCTCCTGTTCATCCAGCCTCCACCGCTCCACAATCGGCTACTGCTCAACCAACCCTCTCCACGGCGTCCTGTTCAACCACCCCTCCACGGGCTACTGTTCATCCAGCCCTCCACCGGCTACTGTTTCACCAGCCCTCCACGGGGTCGTCCTGTTCTTATAGCCCTCCACAGGGTCCTGTTCATCCACCCCCAACCGGCTCGATCGATCGGGGTCCTGTTCATCCACCCCCAACCGGCTTGATCGATCGGGGTCCTGTTCATCCAGCGGCAATGGCCTCTACTACCACGGGGTCCTATTCATCCAACCCCCACCAGGAAC
>NC_057802.1:345832270-345858892 GCF_018294505.1 Triticum aestivum | reverse complement strand
AGCATGTTCGATCGGCTTCAGTTAGCAGAAGTAGCGAAGGAATCGCTCGATCGGGTTTAGTTAACAGCCAGATCGATCGATCGCTTGGGTTCAGTAACGCGTAGCCTGCCGTGCAGTCGCTCGGGTTCAGTAGGCGAACGCCTCACTCAGGTTCAGTTAGAGCCCAACGCCTCGCACGTGTACGAGAGAAACGCGTATCGCTCCGCCCCCGACCACCCACTGTAACCGGTAACTCTCTGATATTTTCCTCGCCCTCGCTTCTACCACGGTTTTTTCCGTCATGGGCAGCCCAAAGAATGTCATGCAGCTGCGTCTCCGGCCCGCCCAGGACGAAGAGCCCATTTTATGTCCCGGTTTTTTGTCACAGAAGTAGCAGCCCACCACATCTATGATGATACCGGGTTTTGTCAGAATTATCGTCATAGAAGTGTCATAAGCATGACAGGAAAAAAATTCGTTCGGCCGAAAATGTCATGGATGTGTCTTTTTTTGTAGTGCACTTTCATTATGTTGGTTCAATTTGTGTTCACTACTTTGATAATTTGATATGTGGGTGAACCATTGTTTAGGTGTTTTTCTTACTTGAACAACCCTCCTACTTATGATAATTTGATATGTGGGTGAACCATTACTTAGGTGTTTTTCTTACTTGAACAAACCTCCTACTTATGTTCACTACTTATGATTTAGGAAAAGTATTAAGAATAAATTCTAACCATAGCATTAAACTTTTGGATCCAATCGGTCCCTTACGGAATAGCGCGTAAACTAGGGTTTAAGCTTCTGTCACTCTCGCAACCCATCATCTAATAACTACTCCACGATGCATTCCCTTAGGCCCAAATATGGTCAAGTCTCATGTAGTCGACGTTCACATGACACCACTAAGGGAATCACAACATACATACTATCAAAATATCGAACACATATCAAGTTCACATGATTACTTCCAACAAGATTTCTCCCGTGCCCTCAAGAACAAAAGTAACTACTCACAAATGATAATCAAGCTCAAGATCAGAGGGTTATTAAATAGCATGTTGGATCTGAACATATAATCTTCCACCAAATAAACCATATAGTAATCAACTACAAGATGTAATCAACACTACTAGTCACCCACAAGCACCAATCTATAGCTTCGGTACACAGATTGAACACAAGAGATGAACTAGGGTTTGAGAGGAGATGGTGCTATTGAAGAGTTTGATGGAGATTGCCCTCCCCATGATGGGAGAGTTGTTGGTGATGATGATGACGATGATTTCCCCCTGTGGGAGGGAAGTTCCCCTGGCGGAATCGCTCCTCCGGAGGGCAAAAGTGCTCCTGCCCAAGTTCCACCTCGAGACGGCGGCGCTCCATCCCGAAAGTCCTCTCCTTATTTTTTTTCTAGGTCAAAATGACTTATATACCAGAAGATGGGCACCGGAGGTGGGCTAGGCTGAGCACCACCCACCAGGGCGCGCCTGGGGGGCCATGCGCGCACTGGTGTCTTGTGCTCACTAGGTGGCTCCCCTCCGGTGGTTATTTGCTCCAGTATTTCTTTTTTTCCATAAAAAATCCTCGTGAAGTTTCAACTTATTTGGAGTAGTGCAGAATAGGTAGCCCGACGTAGCTTTTTCAGGTCCAGATTTCCAGCTGCCGAAATTCTCCCTCTTTGCGTGTACCTTGCATATTATGAGAGAAAAGGCATTATAATTACACCAAAAAGCATTATTATGCATAAAAACATCATAAATAACAGTAGGTAAACATGATGCAAAATGGACGTATTAGTGTGTGCGAAGTAGAGGCAATCTGAAACAAAAAATGTAACATATGCAATTTGTGTGAAAGAAAGGCCTGGATATATAATATATTGAGGGGGAAATCCACGAGAAGAGAGTGGAGGGATCATCGGCGTGAGATATCGATAGAATCAAAGAGAGGGATGAAGTGTGTGGGTGGGCGATCGATAGAGAGTGCCATCGAATTTGTGCGTGCCCACGTCAAAGATATAGGGTGGCTGGCCTACTGGAACGTGAGAGGGGAGAGGTGCAATTTGTCTCCGTGGCATGGATACCTACCTACAGAGTTCGACTATAGGTGTGTATGTGGGGGGGGGCAGAGAGCTAACTATATAGAGAGGTAGATCGACTAGTATATGCGTGGAGAAGGACATAGACCTAGCTAAGTATAGAGGGAGATCGATCGGTATCCATGCATATGTGTAGGAGAGAAATAAGGTTGGGAGAGAGATAGAGCTAGAGTGTCAGAGGGTTGCTGGTGGAGTTGCTTCTCACAAATGGTGGGAGAGTCCTGCTAGACAAATCGAGGGTATGACCGCAATATCAATAAGAGAGGCTACTGTCGGCGTCCTGGGAACGGGGGTCCCCACACTTTCCTGCGTGCGGCCCACGACGTGGCTCCACCAGCGGCCCTGTACGGCCCATCTTCATCAGCCAACACTCAAGACCCTCGCGAGGGACCAAGCCTCGCGAGGTGGACGACGCAAGACCTCCTCGGGGGCAGCCTCACCAGGCTGGCTTGCGAGGGGCAGAGAGATCAAGGCGAGGGGCAACTCACGAGGTTTCTGCGATGCAAGCCATGACGACCAAGGCCAGGCGGGCGCTAGGTGGTGCCAGAGCGTGCAGGTAGTCGTTTCCCCTTTGGTGCTAAAGAGGCAAGCGCAGGTGAGGAGTCCCGAGGCATCAGGCAATGGTTTCCATATCGGTGCAACGAGACCAAGACCAGCAGGACGGCAGGACGAAGGTCACCGTGGAGCCCAAGACGGCGTCACCACCAGAGCCTTTGGCAGGCGAAGACCACCTTTAGTCAGGATAACATGTACTAGTTGTCTCCCTTCAAATTTGGACGTTGTTGGATCCCTTCCCGCCTACATTTGGGAAGAGGACCAGGGCCTCTATAAATAGGACTAGCCACCACAGTAGGAGGCAACTGATCGGGAGCCATTCAGATCATCCTCATCCACACAAGCTCACCAAGCACAAGGGCACCTCTCCTCAGGAGGTTGTTCTTCACTTGTAACTGTTCATCCTCAGCCCAAGAGGCAATCCACCACACCACACTGGAGTAGGGTATTACACCACATCGGTGGCCCGAACCAGTATAAACCTTGGGTCTCTTGTTCTGTGGGTTCGATGCGCTGAGCTTTGAGTTCGCGGTGAGGGCATGAGCTAGAGGGGGGAGAGATCTTCGTGCGCACCCCAGTGTTTGAACCTCGGGGGTTTTGCCGGAACCCAAAATCTGACATTTGGCGCGCCAGGTAGGGGTGCGCTGAAGCTTTCCTTCCACCGATCTGTGCTCACCGTCTCACCGCATCCATGGCGGACGCGTGTCGAGCCCGCGCCGAGCGTCGGGCCGCCCTCGCCGCCCGCGTTGCTGAGACGGCCCCTGTCAGCGGGCCTCCACGTCGTTCTCCCTCGCCTGCCGCCAACGCCGTCACCGGCCCGGAAGGAAACGAGCGGCAAGTGTCCTCGCTGCACCCCTCCGTGCGGCGGGACGGCCGCACCGCCACTCCGTCGCTAACCCCAGCCGGCTCATCGTCTCACGCTCGCCACGCGCCCACGGACACGCAGGCCGCGCTGCTCATGCCACGCGAGCTCCTGCGCAACCGCCCGGTTGACGACCTCAACGAGGACTGGTTGGACCGCATCACCGAGCTCGTCAGCGCCGCCGGGGGCTCTCCCGCGCCGTCCCTCTCGCTGCCTCGCCCTCCGCCAGCTGCGGGCGACGTAGTTCACAGAGCACCTCCACCACCTCCGCACCAAGACGGAGCTCTGGCGCCAAGGCGCGCGGCCCCCGGCGTGACCCACCGCGCCGGGTGCCCACGCAAGAAGGAAGCTGCCAAGAAGTTCCCCGGACGCATGAAAATGCTACCTCGCTCCCAGGACCACCGCGACAAGACTGCGTGCCGCCTGCGGTGGCGGCGCGCGGACAATAGGGGCAGGCTCCGCATTAGCAAACGGCCCCGGTGGCCACAGCAAGCTGTCGCGCCTTCACTCCGGAGCTGCGATGCATCGTCTGGCCGGGCAAGTTCAAGCCAGAGCTGCCTCCTCGCTACGACGGCACCCCCGACCCTGCGGAGTTCTTGTAGCTCTATGAACTAAGCATCGAGGCAGCCAATGGTCACGAGAAAGTCATGGCGAACTGGTTCCCCATGGCTCTCAAGGATGGTGCCCGTTCGTCGCTCCTGAACCTGCCCCCGGGCTCGATCTCCTCATGGGATGAGATGCGCGACCGCTTCGTCGCCAACTTCAAGGGCACTCGCGACCACCCTCCGGCCGCGGGTGACCTGCGCCGCATCAAGCAACAGCCGGGAGAGACCCTGCAGAAGTACATCCAGCGCTTCAACAACGTTCGTCTCAAGATCCCCAAGGTGACGGACGAGGCCATCATTTCGGTGTTTTCAGATGGCGTCCGTGACATCAAGATGAAGGAGGAGCTCGCCATCCACGAGGAGCGGTGCACGGCTCTGGAGCTGTTCAACATGGCGACCAAGTGCGCAAGAGCTGAGGAAGGACGCCTTTCCCTCCTCGAGCTCCCTGCTACCGACCCATAGGAGAAGAAAGCCAAGGCCAAAGAAGTGAAGCGCAAGGGAGTGGCCGTGCTCGTGGCGGAGCCAGACACGAAGCGTGGCCGAGACCAACCCGAGTCGCCCAAGAGCAGCCGACCGTTCTGCACCTTCCACAATGTACCAGCCACAACACCAATGACTGTCAAGAGCTCAGAGCTATTCGAGATGGACACTTCGATCGGCGCCCCGAGCGCAACGACCGGGGCTATGGCCGAGGAGGAGGACGAGGCGAAGGACGCTGGGACGATCGCGGCCCCCGCCAGGAGTGGCGCGACCGGCCTCGCGAGGACCGCTGGTACGACCAGCCTCGCGAGGACGCCTGGAGGGATCAGCCTCGTGAGGACCGCCCTCAGGGCAATGCTGGTCTCCCTCCATTGCCGCCACCACCAAGAAGGAACGACGACCACCATCAGGACGAGGGGGCTGGGGGCTTCCAGGAGTCGCGCGCTATCGCCTGCATCTTGGTCGGAGCTCAGGCCCCAGCATCCCAGTGCATCTTCAAGTAGTTCTCTCGTGAGGTGAATGCAACCCTTCCCAGGCTCGAGACCACACGCCCGCTCAGGTGGTCCAAGTGCGCCATCACATTCAGCTCGGCAGACCAGCTCAAGTGCGCGACGACCGCAAGCGCCCTCCCGAGGCTGGTCCCGCCTACATTTGGGAAGAGGACCAGGGCCTCTATAAATAGGACTAGCCACCACAGTAGGAGTCAACTGACCGGGAGCCATTCAGATCATCCTCATCCACACAAGCTCACCAAGCACAAGAGCACCTCTCCTCAGGAGACTGTTCTCCACTGGTAACTATTCATCCTCAGCCCAAGAGGCAATCCACCATACCATACTGGAGTAGGGTATTACACCACATCGCTGAACCCAACCAGTATAAACCTTGTGTCTCTTGTTTTGTGGGTTCGACGCGCTAAGCTTTGAGTTCGCGGTGAGGGCGTGAGCTAGAGGGGGAGAGATCTTCGTGCACACCCCAGTGTTCGAACCTCGAGGGTTTTGCCGGAACCCGAAATCCGACAGCTATGCCTACCTGTCTGTGCACGTGCATGCGAGAGACAGGTCGGGAGGCATGCACGGATGATGAGGGGGGACAATATGGATGTGGTAAGCAGACGTAACTACATAGGAAGACCAATCTTCGCGTGCTAGAGAAAAAGAGATATGTAAGTAGTGAGGTACGTCGATCGTGTGTTGGGAAAAAGAGTTATAGTGGACCTAGCTACTTGTAGGGATATCGATCGGTATACATGCATGCATGTGTTATAACCAAAAAAGGCCTGGAGATACGGATAGATAGAGAGAGGGATGCGGCTAGGAGACGGTGCGAGAGGCCTACTATATCGAGGGGGGAGGACTGTGTGAGTATGAGATCGATGAAAAGAGGGGCGGGAGTGTGCACATGCGTTGAATCGTGTTAGAGAGAGGGGGACATGGACGGTGAGAAGAGAAGAGGGAAAGCGTGTGTTTGTGGTAGGCATGCTTTGATCACAGTGGATTCAGATATTTGAATAAGAGATCATAGTGTTCTAAACCCACGCGTGCATGATTATAATGGTAATACGCATGGTGTGGTTATGAACATGTTACACAATATAAAAATTTATTTGAATTTGTGATAATGTGTGGCATTTTGCAGCTCACGGCTAAATGTTTTTCATAATGTAGGGCGCGGGGCACTATACTTGTGTGATAAATACAGTGTACGTATGAAACATGGTTTAGATTATGAAGATCCAGCTAGTACTTCAAATGTACTATTATTTGGAATCGAGATCAAGTGTATTCAAAATTTTGATTTCGAGTTCATAATATAGTACACATAGTTCATATCTAACTCTGTAGTAATCATGTGGTGTGTTGTTACGATAATGTACAGATGATGGTTTAACTTGGCAACAATGATGATTGTAGATTTTAATTCAAATAGAGAAACGAATTCAAATTTAGTTCGAACTGTAGCGGTAGTATAAACATTTGGAATGCACTAAAATGTTCGTATGAGTAGGTTACATGCATTATACAGCTAGCGAAAAAATTAATTGGACATAATATGGATTCATAGTTTTGAATAGCATTTGTACAGTAAAACAGGACAGGACTGTCCCTTTCTGTGGTGCAAATAGTTTTCGTTTTTGTTTCTTTGTCGAGGGAAGTGCGAATTGATTTGGTACGTACATTATTACACGTTAGACTTGTCCCAAAATTTCAACCCGCGCCTTGTTATCCCCAAAATTCAGATATTGCTTTGTCTGTTTGTGCTCCGAAAACTCGCGCGTTCACAACCTGCGCCTTGCTATCTCGAAATTACAAACGCGCATGAAAACTCCCTCCAGCTGCCAAATCCCAACACGGGAAATCCCCCTTCTAACCCTGAGCCGCAAGGGCCGCTACTTCAAATCGGTGGGGGTACTTTCGTAACACACCTACGTTTTGGACAAGCGCGTTCCTAAGTCATGGTTCCCCCTCCCATCACCTCCTTTTCGCCATTTGAAAACCCAGGTTGCCATACCTCTCTGCTCCAGCCGCAAAACCCCACCCTCCGTCGTCCGCCACCCCGTTGCTGCCCAGCCGGAGCCTCTTCCCCGACGATCTCGTCCACCGCAACAGCTTGACGTCCCTCATCCTCCGCCCCGGATGAGGATCCGTCGTCGACCTCGCCAGCCCGCCGGTTCAGCAGCCCCGACCTCCACCTCCAAGGAGCTGCTCTGATGATCGCCTCATCTATAGCGGCTCCTCCATCCCCACAATGCCGCCTTAACCTGCTCCACCGGAACTGCAACATCCTCACCGACTCCTCCGATGAAGCCGGGGCCTACTCGGTGCCACCAAGGAGGTTCTGCACTAACCGCTGCATTTTATTTTTTATTCGATCTCACTGGGCTGCCGGTGCTCGATACCAAGTAGCCATGGCAGGTCTCCATCGATGGCGTCGTCGCCGACCACTTCCTCCACATCGTCTCTCCCCCATGTCGTTGCTTCCTCGATGGTGAATTCTACATGAGCACTAGCCGCTGCTTCTCTAGCTCTTGCTCGCACTACGGCTGTGCTCTTGTTGTTGATCATGCTGCTGCTCTGCTCTTGCTTTCATTCGTGATGCTGCTCTACTCTTGCTGTCAGTCATGCTGCTACTCCGCTCTTGCTCTCGTTCATGCGGCTGCTCTGCTCTGCTCTTGCTCTCGCACGCGCTGCTGCTGCTACATGACCTGCGGCAGCTAGAGGAGTTGCTGCTTTAGCACTCGCTCGCGGTGCTGCTGCTCGAGCTGCTATCTGCTAGTGTGTTCCCTGCTCGAGCGGCTGCTGATTTAGATCACTACTTCTCTACTACCATTGCTCGAACGGCCTAAACTTCTATTGCAGTGCGCTGCTAGTGGTTCAATCGGTTTCGTCTGTAAAATTCAGTTTTGACAGTAAAATTCAGTTTCGACTGTATAGTTCAGTTTCGACTGTAAAGTTCAGTTTCTTCAGTTAAGTTTAGAGTCGACAGTATTTATAGCATCAGTTGGAGCGGCCGCGGCTGATGCATTTTGCATCTAGCACTTTTTGGTGATGTATTTTACATCATCTATTGCAGAGGCCAGTAGAATCCCACTTCAGATTAACGTTGTTTGTCTTGTCCTGCTTTAGCCTTGCCATCGTACACGTCACCGGAGCTGCTCCAACGACGGAACCATCCATCACAGTGGAGCAGTACCGTTGGCGCCGTCTCCAGAGGCCTCAGATCTTCTTCCTCACCTCCGGCAATCACACCAGCATCACCATCCTCCACGTCCAACCCAATGATGCTGAGGTCGACAAGGCTAAGCCAAAGAGGTTGTACACTCATCGCATCACTTTTTTGCTCTACATTCATGTCGATCCCTTAGGGATCCTTTTGGTTCAAAGCAGTTGCAAATCTAAAAGAAATGAATCATGGTCACAAAGTTAACAGGGAGAAAACTAAATGCTCTTTTGAACCACAATTTGAATTGGTTTAGCAAGATAGCCATTACATGATATTCATGTGGACCAAATAATCTCACAAAAAAATTCGAGGGCAAGCTTCAGTCTGTTGAAGACTCCCTACTTGAATCACCACTAGTTCAAAGAAAAAGTGAAGGAAAACATAGGAATTGGAAACTTTCCTATGGTACTACTATTAATGCATTTGGTTAGAAGGAATGGAGCAAAGAAAAACTGGAGGATTTCTTTTCCTTAGGTGTCTCTTTCAAAGAAAAAGCGTAGGAATTTTAATATCTACTTGGACGTCCTTTTCAAATTAATATGCATGAAGAACGGGACTAAGTGCATTACTGGCATAATAAGATTCTTATTTTACATTTTCATGTGGTTTGACTTTAATTTGACCATGTTTCTCCATTCATGTGTTCTTCCAATTCATGTGAACCAAATAACCAGGTTGACAGAAATCATGTGTTTGCAAATGATCTGTTTTGCATGTTCATTCCTATCCTATTCCTCTGTTTTTCCTGTCCCTGCATTTTTAGAATCCTCCAATTCTAAGGAGTCCATACAGATTTACTTCATTTCAGATAGGTGTCAAAGAAAACTTTGTGTTTTTGTCCCGCTCCTGTCGTGCCGTCATCCACCCCACCTGAGGTGCACCATCGACGGAAGCATCCACCGCAGCAGAGATCCCCCCTGCATATTTTTTTGCCGCCTCGGATCAACTTCCCCATTACCGGCAGCCACACCAACTACATTACTATCATCAACGGAGTAGATGAACATGAGGACTACACAGTTCCGGAAGAGAGATCGCCCTCTTTTGTGTCCGCTTACGTTATACATCGATTATTATTACCTGCTACTTTATCATCCTGTTCACCTCTTAGACTCCGAGCCAGGTCCAAACTAATGTCCAAACTTGAATTTTAAAATGCCCGCGGGGCACATACAGAGGCAGCAATGAATAGTATCTCTGTGTACTATCTGGTTCATCTCGAGTCTTCTATGTGGTTCATGTTGGGTGGGCAACAAAAAATAGACGAGCCATCAACAATCTTTGTAAACTGAAGCTATCATCATTAGTTTTGGATCTATCCACTCGTTAGCTACCATCATTGATGTCGCTTGAAGCTACGTCGGTATTTCCCCAAAGAGGAAGGGATGATGCAGCACAACGGCGGTAGGTATTTCCTCAGATATGAAACCAAGGTTATCAAACCAGTAGGAGAACCAAGCAACACAACGTAAACAGCCCCTGCACACAAAAAACAATCACTCGCAACCCGACGTGTTAAAGGGGTTGTCAATCCCTTTCGGGTAACGGCGCGAGAAATGGTGCATGGACGGGAGAAAATTGCAATACATTAAATAAATAGATCGCAAATAAATAAAAGTGCCGCAAGGTATTTTTGTATTTTTGGTTTAATAGATCTGAAAGTAAAAGCAAGGAAAAAGTAGATCGCAAGCAAATATATGATAAAGAAAACCTGGGGGCCGTAGGTTTCACTAGTGGCTTCTCTCGAGAAACATAGCAAATGGTGGGTAAACAAATTACTGTTGGGAAATTGATAGAACCTCAAATAATTATGACCATATCTAGGCAATGATCAATACATAGGCATCACGTCCAAGATTAGTAGACCGACTCCTGCCTGCATCTACTACTATTACTCCACACAGCGACCGCTATCCAGCATGCATCTAGTGTATTATGTTCATGGAAAAACGGAGTAATCCAATAAGAACGATGACATGATGTAGTCAAGATCCGTTTATCTATTGCGGTAGATATAGATCTCGTCTTTTTATCCTTAGTAGCAACGATACATACGTGTCGGTTCCCTTTCTGTCACTGGGATCAAGCACCGTAAAATCGAACCCGCTACCGGGCACATCTTCCCATTGCAAGATAAATAGATCAAATTAGCCAAACAAAACCCAAATATCGGAGAAGAAATATGAGACTATAAGAGACCATGCATATAAGAGATCAAAGAAACTCAAATAACTTTCATGGATATGAAAAGATATGACTGATCATAAACTCAAAGTTCATTAGATCCCAACAAACATACCGCAAAAAGAGTTACATCATATGGATCTCGAAGAGACCATTGTATTGAGAATTTAGCGAGAGAGAGAAAGCCATCTAGCTACTAACTACGGACCCAAAGGTCTACAAAGAACTACTCATGCATCATCGGAGAGGCACCAATGAAGGTCGTGAACCCCATCTGAGATGGTGTCTAGATTGGATCTGGTGCTTCTGGACTCTGCGGCTGCTGGATGAATATTTCGTCGATACTCTTAGGGTTTTTGGAATATTGGGGCTTTTATACAGCAAAGAGGCGGTCCAGGGGGCACCCGAGGTGGGCACAACCACTACACAAAAAATACACTTCCGTGATGATACGTGTTTGTCATAGTAGGTCACGTTTTCTGTCATGCATGTACATCCATGACAAATTTATGACAGAATCAAGATAGTCATACCTGTGCTGTCGTAGAAGTGTTCCATAACATTACCAAAAGTATCATGACAGAAGTGTCCACTTCCATGACGATAAATCACGCGTCACAGAAGTGCTTTCGTCAAGGGTGACCGACACGTGGCATCCACCGTAACGGAACGCCGTTAAGCTATCGGGTCCGGTTTTGGATCCGATAACCCATTAACAGCCCCGACCAATGGGGATTTTCCACGTGTAAAATCATCATTGGCTGGAGGAAACACGTGTCGGCTCACCGTTGGGACAGATGTCATCCACTCATTGGACCCAAAGCGCCTATGATACGTCGACACGTGGCACGGCCCAACAGAGGCCCTTTCCTGTGAAAAGGCCGGCCCGTTTGACTTGGTCAAAAGGTGGCGGGCCGGCCCACGGCAAGCCTGTTAACGGCATGTTTGCATATAGCCCATTTACAGCCCGCAAACCCAGGGCCTGTTTACGGCCTATCTGAATTAGGCCCAGTAGCGTCATCTGAGCCGTCCAATATAATTCCAGCCTATTTTAACTTCCGACCCATGTATGGCCCATGACGTCCTTCGGCCCATATGAGGCCCTTATTACTCTCGGCCCATTAACAGCCCGTGGTAAAAATAGCCCGTAATGAATAGTGTATCACTTTGTACCCATTAACGGCACGTGGTGAAACTGGCCCGTAATGAACAGTGTATCACTTTATACCCATTAATGGCCCTTTACTCCATTGGGCCATTTCCAGCCCATGTTATCTTTCGGCCTTCTCAGGGCCCATTTATTCTTGGGCTCATTTCCACATTCGTTTACTTACGGCCCGTTACTGTCATTTTCTGCTTGTGGGCCAAATTCAGCCCGTGGTTACAGTCGGCCCATTTGTGGTCCGTTAATACGTTGGGTCGTTTTCATAGCGTCATCAAAATACGGCCGATTAACAACGGCCCGTTATGGTCGGCCCATGAACGGATGATTTCAACTCAAGCCCATTTAAAGCCATAATGTGGTCTGTTATTGGCCCATGTTTGGCCAACCGATCATACGACCGTAGAAGGCCCATTGATGATACAGCCCATAGAAGGCCCATTGTGTCTACGGCCCATATAAGGCCGATTGTTTCTACGCCACGTAGATGGCCTATTGTTTCTACGACCCTTAGAAGGCCAATTGTTTCTACAGCCCGTAGGAGGCCCATGTTAACTACAGCCGGTGGGCATCAAAGTTCGCCACCAGTGCAAATATAGGAACACCCTACACTATACAAAAATGGCTTGCTGTTTTCTTCAGCCGTTGGCTGCACGTTAAGAACAAATTTTGTATCGCACCAAAACAAATTACAACTATAAAACAAAAGGAAGGTTGGCATAAAAGTTAACAGTCTAGCAGATAAATGCACCAACAGAAGTTCAAAAGCTCAGTTCATTTGACCTGACTGTTACGTTTTCATGTTGTATTGTCCGATGGAGCACCATAACCTTCGCCTTCAGTTCTCCTAGGATCCTGAACAACATAGCAAATGTCTGATAGTCTAGTTTCAAAACCATGCATATCTTGACAACATCGAACAATGTCTCTCCTTGTTTCACAAAGGGTCTCTGTTAGGGAATGGACTTGTGTCTGGAGCGTAGATACAACATTGTTTTGAGCTTGCATATCTCGATCATGAGGCAGTTTGGACGAGATTGCCTTAACAACCAAGCCAGTATTACACAGGAACGTGCTTTTGGCACTGTTAGTGGACAGGTACTGACCCACTGTAGCAAGAGCTAACATTGCAGTTATAGTTGCCTCGCCACCTTCAGAAGGTGGCGGTTCCACCATTTTTTCCATAGCTCGCTGAAAAGTTGTGGTTTTACATTAGTAGTACCAGAATAGAAGATATTAAGGAGGCAGCAAAACCAAACAAAATAGCTCTGGTCTATATACATAACTTATTCTGGTGAACCAATCTAAAATAATAGTTATATTTTATTGCAAAGTACATAAATAAAACCAGGTTCCAAACATATGACCATGTACCATCGCTAATGCATTGTCTATTTCTTCACATTGTATTGAGGGCAAAGGATAAAGAGACCAAGTTTATAATACAGTAAGCATAGTATGACATCATTCATATCACAAAACAACTGAGAACAAACAAACAGGCAATTGTAACGTTGTGTGGGCAGGTCCAGCACGGAACTAGATTATAGGTCAAGATCAAAGGAACATCACTCCTCTCTTTTAAACCTTGTAAGGTGCAATGATACGCTAAGACAATTGTGTATAAAATTGAAAAGAGTAATAGACATTGGCTGCCAACCATGCAGTTCGAGGCACAAGTCAGAGTAAGTAGTAGTTAAAAGGCATGAGGTTTAAGGACATACAACAACGGCTTTGACTGGTGTAGTCATGCCCTTCTTCTTGCTGGTGTGACAGTCCTTGAAGATTTCCACAGCATTTGCTTCAGGTACTTTTTGGTCCTTGCGGGCTTTCCTCTGCATTTGGAACAAGTCAATATAGATCTGATAATATGGTACAGCGAAAAGAGTGAAACAGCAGCTAATTACAAGAGCCTCGCAGTGTGCAATATAGCTACGAGATCCTGTCGTCTGTTGGAATTTCACTTTCGTACGGTTGGCCTTGTTCTTTGAACAGTTCACCTACAAGAAGATAGATTTGTGTGGCACATGCGTAAATAGGACTTCAACATGTGATCGGATTACATATATATAATGTACCTGATACTTCGGATCGGACCAGTGTTTAAAGAGGCCTCTCCAGTCTTCATCAGATATATTTTCCACTGGGGATGTTTGGGCAAGTTCACTGTTAGCCTTGCCTTCAAAGTGAGTTTTCCTCAAGTTATACCAATACTGTCGCAGAGCAGACTTGAAAACATGGGTGCAAGCTTGTCTGGTTGCATCATCTTGGCTATCCAACTTGAACCTCATCTGTTGAAAATTATGGGAGTCTCATTATCAGCAACCTAGAAAGTACTGGACAGAGCAAGACGATATTACTAGTTTCCATACATAACCATACTTACAGATAAATGGTCGAGGAAGGTGTTGAACTGGGTTTCGTCTTTGTCATTCTTGTACTGAATCCATGCTGGGAGGATACGTACATGACACCTAACAGCAACCGCTGCCTCTGATACTAACTTGGCTGACTCTGTAGCATCACGGGGCCTTTCTAAACCTGCCTCAAAACGGATCTCCATTCTTCCTCCTCTAGATTTAGTTAACCTATCGAGCATTATCCCTGATGTTTGTTTCGTCTTGCGCCTAGGTGCTAGTCCAACAACAAACATAGGAAGTGTTAGTGTACATCAAATTGTGAGACTACATATAAAGAAGCATGCAACTGTAACTTGACTCCAGCAACTACCTTCTTGCTGTTGAAGCTCACAAAGTTCATCTGATCTTGCCAACTCATCTTGTGTCAAGAGTGCTTTGGAATTAGTGTCAGGTGGCAAGGGAGCTTGGGAACGTGCTGCTAGCTGAGTTGACCAACGAGTAAATCCTGCAGCTGGTGGTACTCTGGAAGGTGTTGCAACAACTAGGGTTGTCTCTGCTTGTTTGGTGGCAGCTATTTGTTTCTGTGTTACATGGGATACCCTGTCGGTACAATTTTCCGTTGGACTTTGACCTTCTATTGCACCATCAGTACCAGCAGAATCTGGAGGATTGTTCCGCTTCCCTTTCCCTGTCGTTCTGTCTTGCTTCCTCTTTCTCTGTGCCATGTTAAGTCAAGCCGACAAGAAAAACGAATAACAATTTAGTTCTTCAGAACAAATGTACTTTGATGTAAGAACATGATGTGATAGACAAATATTGTATGTTCTAGAAACTGGAACACGTGTCTTAGTCACAAGTATAATGTGTAAAGTAAGCAGATGAAATTCAACAAAATTAGAAGCAATACAAGCTAGACATCATACATAACATGCAACCACATATAACAGTGCCAAGTTAGAGGGAGCACCTGTGATGGTGCACTAGGGGAGACGTGCTCATCACCAACACAGCTACGTTGAGTGTCTATGCATGTGTTGTCCTGGAAATCATCTTGGGGGGATGGAGGATTAGAATCTGTAGAGGCCCTCCATTTGGAAGGAGCACCTTCATCCGCTGCCTTGCTAGCTTCCTTCCGCTTTATTGATTTTGAATTGTCAAGTAAAACCGACAAGAAAAAGCAATAAAATTCACTGTTCAGAACTCATTCGTGCATGATACTAACAATCACTACTTTGATGTAAGGCAAACACATGATTCCAGGATGGAATAATACGAAAAACAGGACAGCATGGCATATTCACAACTATTTGTGTAATCTAAGCAGAAACCATTTCACCAAATAAGAAGCAATGCAAGCTAGACACCACGTGAAAGATGCAACCAATATGACTCTGCCAGGTTAAAAGTGTCCCATCATAAATGGCATTTCAACAAATTAGAAGCAGCGCATGCTATAAATCATATCAAAGATGCAACTAATATCACACTGCATATACTGAAGGTGTCTCGTCATATTGATTTATGCGGGATAAAAAAACAATAGTTTTATGTGAGGACATGCTTAATAGACAGATGTACTATGTACTAAATACAAGAAGACATGTCACATTAACAGGTATAATGTATAAGCTAAGCAGAATAGCACATGCAGTTTAACCAGATTGGAAGAATTACAATCTAGACACCATATGCAACATGCAACCACATATCACGCTGCCAAGTTAGAGCAAGCACCTGCGATGCTAGTGTAGGGGAAATGCGGTAATCAACTACAGAGCTATGTTCACTATCTTCATCTAGCCTTGCTGTTTCTTGAGAATCATGTCGGGAGGCTGACCCTGCATTCTTTAAATGAGGAGTAATCCACTTGCGTGACTGCCACATCATAAGTGATTGATGAGGGATACACAAGAACATTATTTTGATGTAAGAACATGGTTAATACACAGATGTACTAGTATGTACCAAAAACAGAAAGGCATGTCATATTCAAAGGTATAATGTGTAAGCTAAGCAGATGCAATTTAACCAAATTGGAAGCAATACAAGCTAGACATCCGGCTGGAGTGGTGAGCATGATCATCTAGGACCTGAGAGCCTGGTGGGAGGCGGGCTGCTTCGCCACCATCGCGGCTTTTTAGTTGGCTTCCAGGTGATGCCTCTCTTTGCTGGGCTTGTCACTGGCTCGGCCAGTGCCCTGACTAGCTATTTGTCTTCTGGTGCTCACGGGATGGTGGTTCATGTAAAAAATATCTTTCCTTATCTTAATAAAGACCGACTTCGGCCTTTCGAATACAAGCTAGACACCATATGGAACATGCAACCACATATGACACCGCGAAGTTAAAGCAAGCACCTGGGATGGTGGTTCATTGTGAGTGAGGTCATCAACTCCAGAGCTACGTTTACCATCTCCATCTGCTGACACTGCACCTATTATAAGGCTGAAACGTGTCTGGCCTATCCGCGTACGACGCTGGAGCGACTTCTCTCTTTTCTTTTTTGCTTCTCTCATAGCAGCAGAGTCTGAAATACCCTTGCATAAAAAACACAATAGTGAGAGTATGGGTGAAGTGTGTGCAGAACTAGTGCACTGTAAAAGTAGCAGATAGCAGGTGGCTGAAAAATAAATGACAGGAGACATAAGATGGCTCTACAACATTGCATGGCAAACAAAATTAGATTCTACTCCGTATGATTTTGTAATATATGAGCATAGGAAATGCAGGTACTCCTCCAGCACACCACCACATGTGGTCATATCAAGATAACAGTCGACTGAAAATAAATACGTCAGTCGATTTTTTTAATGAACCGTCCGATCTATAAGGAACGGGCAGATGGCCTTCGTCTACCTCCCGCCAGTCACTGTTGACGCTCTTTCTCGAACCGCCAGCGACCACCGGCCCAGACCCGTGCCTCCGCCGCCCCGCCCTCCCCTCGACCTCACACCACCGCCGTGCTTGGCAGCGCCCCCAGGCAATCCCTTTAATCCCGGCCGACCTCCAGATCGGGCGCCAGTAGCTCTAGGCCCCACACGCCCCTAAGATAAACACCAAGGCGCTGCTTCCCCATCGTAATAGGTGGACTAGCGCCTGTTATGGCGGGGAATGCTTCTGTTAATTGGGAATCAACTGACCAGGAATTGAAATTCAGGGGGGCGACGGACCTCTAGCTAAGGTGAAATAGTATATGAGGAGAAACCTTGCGCATGGCGAGTTACTAGGAACATCTAGTATCAAGAAGAAGCGGTCAACTAGTGTCTTCTGTGGGATGAATACCGTGCAAGCAGACACGTAAGATTTGCACTAATAAGGGAAGATGAGTACCATTTTCGGTTGCCGGTGTGGTCGCCTCCACATGTCGCGCTGATCTTCTTCTTTTTGCCGGGGAAACCAATGTTCTGGAGGAGGGTGCAGGCTTGGACGAACCCATGGCCAAATTGTTGACTGTGTTGCCGTGGCCGTATGTCGGCGGAGGGAAAGCAGATCCGAGGCGGCGAAGGATGGTGTAGCAGGAACAACTCCGGTGCGGTGGAGGGTGGCGAAGTGGGAGCGGCAACGGTGAGGCATAGGACGGCGTGGTTGAACTCGCTCGGGTACGGACGGCTCGGCCTCGGCTTCAACTACTAGCCGTGGAGGGCGTTGCAGTTGAGGTTGCGATGGACGACGACGTCGGGGTATCGGCTCCGGCATGATGGAGGAGGGCGGCGGTTGATGGGTGGAATGGGGTGGCGAACGGAGGAAGCCGGGGTTTCACGGCTAGTGGAGAGGTAGTTTTTGCGCTCACGGAGTACGAATGGGGAATCGGACGGGTGGGCAGGGGGAGAACCATGTTTCGGTCTGGGACGCGCTTGTTTTGGCTTTTTTGAACAGAAGATGGGACGCGCTTGTTTGAAATTTGGGGAAAGTACAAACTTTGCCCCCCTCTTAAATTTCAGACCTACTGCGGGTCGGGGGTAGGATGGTAATCCCAGGTGTCCCAAATAGTGGGCGGGAGCGATTTCGGCCACGCGCATGTGTGCTTAGGCGACCATTGTGTATGAATGTTTTTCGGAGGCAGTTGTGCGGCGTCTAGATGAAGCTACAAACCTACCCCGGTTTAGACCTTTGGACGTCGGGCCGGTAGGTTTCACGGGTCAGAGTCATTAGAAAAGTAATTTCCTTGTACTACCAAACATTGGTCTCACGCGGTTTCGGGCGAGTAGAGGCTCTTTTGGCGCTTCGTTCGAAATTTTGAAACACAAGCATTCACGTTTAGAGTACTCTTGAACTTTGAGGATTGACCTAAATAGACAACGTTAAATTTGACCTTGTATGTTTGAAAACCTCATTAAATTATCCGCTTCTTTTTGAAATTTTGACACTTGAAAATCCTATAACTACGATTATTTTGGAATGGAGGAGCTAAATTAGAATCTATTTTGTACACGACTACATATGCTATTATGTACAAAATCAGAGCAAAGATTGGTGCCCCCATAATTTAGGTATGATTTACAAATGCCATGATATCAAATTCAAATAATTGAATGGACTTCATGTTGAATTCAATTTTTTTAAACCACCTTAAGTTGAATTCAAATGTATGCTAGGTCATAGGTAGCTATTTATAATGTTCATTGTGTAACTTTCGTATGTATAATGTGCTTTACACACACAACATGAACTATACTCACGTTTATATTCGATTGCTAAAGTGATGCATTGTCTGGAGTTCAAAATACTAACTATGTGGATCAATTGTGTCGAATAATAACATAGACATGCTCAAATTTGATAGAATCTAGATGTCTGATGGATCAATGACCGTTCCTTACGCGAATTGCAAATATCATGATCCCATCCTAATATTTGGATACAATTTATATCTTTAATCAATGTGTACAGCAGTCTTGTATGTGTAGTTTCACTCTCCGTCGGTGGTCTCTCACACATGCTCACACACTCTCTCCCGAGGTGTCTTTCTCGCACACATGCTCTCGATATAACCCTCCCTCCCTCTGGTAACCATTTACGACTGTTTTCACTAACCTTTATCACAAGCACTCTTCCTCTCGCAAGCATACACACGCACAATCCCCATCGACCCTTTCTATATACGTAGACCTGCCTATGTGTCTCCTGTACGCACGTTATCTTTAGGCCCGTCTCTCACGCATTGTCTCACACCTCTCTTCCTAATCGACGAGTATGATTCTAGCACAGCATTCTGAAGGATGCCCCTTAATGTTAGGTTGGATGAATAGTAATATCAGAGATAAAGGGGTTACCTTAGTCCGAGAACCTAGGGTTACAAATCCTAGCTGGCTTTGTCAGTGGACATAGAGTCCTTCACAATTATGCTATCTTTTTTTTGTACGAGTAGTCATCCATGGGTCTCCCTAAATGCGTCACGGGCCGACCAATGTGGCGCAGGACGGAACCGAACGAAGGGCCTCACCTCGACCCACCGGACCTCACGCGGTGACACACCCTCTGCCCCCACGTCTTGTTATCTTCTCACACTCACACATACCAACACAGACACCACACACAAGAAAAATATTCTCCTGGTGCCTCTATCCACTCCCACTTGCATATACACACTCAAGGGAATCTCTCGCCGTGACGTCATATTCGTCTCTCTCTCTCTCTAGACCACTCTCATTTCTCGTGCTATCTCTCCCACGCCCCCTGTCGGCCCCTCTATCCATGCCTCTCTCGAATACGTAATACACACACATACCTCTCTAGGCCCTGCACATTCACACATGTTACATCACATACCCCATTGATCTAAAAAGCCCTCTCTTCACATTTATTTCGCATACAACATTCCTTTTGAATAAAGTGTGGCCAAAAAAATATTTTAGAATTTCTACATATATACAACATTACAAAGTTATATGGAGGAGTATGAATGCTTGCATTGCATGGTACCCACAATGATATTTATTCCGCACTGTGAATTTGTATATTTTTATACTATATATAAAGTTAGTCATAATAAAGAGAAACAAAGAGCATCTCTCTCTCCATCGCATACCCCCCTCTACGCCCCTTTCACGTATCCACACAAACTATCTCCAGGTCCTCTAAAAGTAAGCCCCCAACACATTCACACATGTTTCATCTTTCTCCCGCGATATATACAGTGACGATCATTGTATTTGAAGCGAAAGCACGATACATACATTGGACTTCAGAATCCACTCATTACGGTCACCACTTACATTTTGTGGTTATTATACAGTCACGGGCTCACCGTACAACTCTGTATTTGCTCAAGACATGACTAGTTGACCAGTTAAACGCTCCACGTGGCACCTCTAGTGTTGCATCACATTAGCTCACTACCATCGGGCCCACCCGTCGGCTTGTATCTACTCTACATCTACACTCTTATAAAATACTAGCAAGATGCCCATGCGTTGCACGGAACATCAAGATGCATTTGTATGAGTAGTTTATCTTGTGGGAGAAAAGGATGAACAAGGGAAGGCCTTATTTGCAAGTGTGGAGAGGGGTGTGGGTATCTTTTTGCAAAATTGCCATAGTTTCCTTCCTATCCGTTAGATATAGATCGGAGGGCATATATTGCAGGATGGCAGGCACACGATCATCACCGACTATGCTTTTTATAAGAGTAGGGATAGAATACACTCTTATAAAAAACAGAGTTGGTGATGATGGTGTGCCTGCCATCCTGCAATATAGGCCGTTCGATTTATATCTGACGGATAGGAAAGAAACTATGACCATTTTGCAAAATGGTACCCACACACCTCTCCACATTTGCAAATAAGGCCTTCCCTCGTTCATCCTTTTCCCTCACAAGATAAATTAGTCATACAAATGCATCTTGATTGAAGGAATAGAAAAATGCAACGTCTCTCCTCTTTCTCCCGTGCTTGGACGCATGTACAGTATAGAGGACAGAGTCTACTCCCCTCTCCCTTCTATCACAAATCACAAAGCAGTGAGGCATCAAATCACAAAGCACGGACGAAGCAACCATCATTTCACTCTTCGCTGAGGGCAGCAGGGATTTTTAGAGGTGCCAGAGCTCGATTTTGAAATAGAGATAAATAATATTTTGAGTGGCATACTTTCATTGTCAACATAACAACCAAGAGATGGCGATATCTTCCATGCTACACACATTATAGGCGGTTCCCAAATAGAATGGTAAAGTTTATACTCCCCCTCCACCAACAAGCATCAATCCATGGCTTGCTCGAAACAACGAGTGCCTCCAACTAACAACAGTCCCGGGGGAGTTTTGTTTGCAATTATTTTGATTTGATTTGCATAAAGCATTGGACTGGGCATCCCGGTGACCAGCCATTTTCTCGTGAGTGAGGAGCGGAGTCCACTCCTCTTGAGAATAACCCGCCTAACATGGAAGATATGGACAGCCCTAGTTGATACATGAGCTATTCGAGCATACAAAATAGAATTTCATTTGAAGGTTTAGAGTTTTTCACATACAAATTTACTTCGAACGGCAGGTAGATACCGCATATAGGAAGGTACGGTGGACTCATATGGCATAACTTTGGGGTTTAAGGGATTGGATGCACAAGCAGTATTCCCGCTTAGTACAAGTGAAGGCTAGCAGAAGACTGGGAAGCGACCAACTAGAGAGCGACAACAGTCATGAACATGCATTAAAATTAATAAACATTGAGTGCAAGCATGAGTAGGATATAATCCACCATGAACATAAATATCGTGAAGGCTATGTTGATTTGTTTCAACTACATGTGTGAACATGTGCCAAGTCAAGTCACTTAAATCATTCAAAGGAGGATACCACCCCATCATACCACATCACAACCATTTTAATAGCATGTTGGCACACAAGGTAAACCATTATAAACTCCTAGCTAATTAAGCATGGCATAAGTAACTATAATCTCTAATGGTCATTGCAAACATGTTTATTCATAATAGGCTGAATCAAGAACGATGAACTAATCATATTTACAAAAATAAGAGAGGTCGAGTTCATACCAGCTTCTCTCATCTCAATCAGTCCATCATATATCGTCATAATTGCCTTTCACTTGCACGACCGAACGATGTGAATAATAATAATAGTGCACGTGCATTGGACTAAGCTGGAATCTGCGAGCATTCAATAAACAGGAGAAGACAAGGCAATATGGGCTCTTGGTTAAATCAACAATAATGCATATAAGAGCCACTTCAACATTTTCATTATGGTCTTCTCCTATCGACCCCCAAAGAAAAGAAAATAAATAAAACTATTTACATGGGAAAGCTCCCAACAAGCAAAAGAAGAACAAGAAATATTTTTGGGTTTTCTTTTTAATTACTACTACTACAAGCAAGAAAGTAAACTAGCTAAAAGCTACAACTAATTTTTTTGGTTTTTCTTAAGGTTTTTCAAACACACAAGAAGAAAGCATAAAAAGGAAAATAAACTAGCATGGATAGTACAATGAAAGAGTATGAGCACCGACATCTAGCAATGAGTGTGTAAACATAAATGTAATGTCGGTGAGAAATACGTACTCCCCCAAGCTTAGGCTTTTGGACTAAGTTGGTCTATTGCCACGGCTGGCCTGGCGGATATCCAAAGCTGTAACTGGGGTCGTACTGAGATGAAGCCTCAGATTGCCACTGGTTAGCAATCGCCTCCGGATCCCACTAGTAATCAGACTGTCGTGGAGGATCAAATTGTAGTTCTGGCTCTGGCTCTGTAGCTGATGTAGGGTTCCGGTAGGCGTGGATGGCCGCCAGCGGAACGAGATACTTGCCTGCAGATAGATCAAACAAGGAAGGAGCAGGCAAGGTAATAGTCTCAGGGTGATTTTTATCAAATAACAGTTTGTATTTAAGCTCCCTTTCCCTATTCTTAACAATAAAATCATTCCCTACCATACTCTTGTAGTCTAGAAAAACAGTAGGCAGCAATTTTTCTTCTTTCTCATAATGCCTAATAGGTATGTTATAGTATGCAGCGAGGTGCGAGGCGAAGATTCCTCCCAAGATAGGGCCTTTAGTACGGTTAAGATTTAACCGCTTTGCAACAATAACGCCCATACTAAATGTGTCATCACGAAACAAGGCATGGAACAAAATAATAATGTCAGGGACACTCAGGTTTCCACAGTTTTCGCGACCAATTAAGCACCTACTAGCAAATATAGCAAAGTAACGTAGAACAGGAAAGTGTATGCTAGTGATTCGCGCGTCGAAAACCTTCCTCGTTTCCCCCACAGCAATTGTATCAATAAACCCCTCCACATCGTTACGATGTGGTTTCTCTATGAAACCCGGAAAAGGTAACTTGCAAACCTCACAAAATTCACGAAGGGTCATCTCCTTATACTCATCATATAAATAAAAATCCACCGTAGGTGGTGACCTCCTAGAATGGAAATGAAAATTTTGCACAAAGGTATTAGTGAGTAAGAGATAATGTTCGCGTTGGTCGTGGAGGAAGTCGGTGAGGCCTGCATTCTCAACCAATTCATAAAAATCATCATAAATCCCGGCTGCTCTCAAGAAATCATTGCAAGGCCATTCACACGGCCGAACCTCCGTGGATAACTTAGTATCTGCAGCAAAGTATTTAGTAGCAAAGTAATATGGAAGTAACGGTAATGGTAGCAAAAGTAATAATTTTGGGTTTTGTAGTGATTTTAACAGTAGCAACGGAAAAGTAAATAAGCGGAGAACAATATGTGAAAATCTTGTAGGCATTCGATCGGTGATGGAGAATTATGCCGGATGTGGTTCATCATGTAACAGTCATAACATAGGGTGACACAGAACTAGCTCCAATTCATCAATGTAATGTAGGCATGTATTCTGAATATACTCATACGTGCTTATGGAAAAGAACTTGCATGACATCTTTTGTCCTACCCTCCCGTGGCAGCGGGGTCCTATTGGAAACTAAGGGATATTAAGGCCTCCTTTTAATAGAGTACCGGACCAAAGCATTAACACATAGTGAATACATGAACTCCTCAAACTACGGTCATCAGCGGGAGTGGTCCCGATTATTGTCACTTCGGGGTTGCCGGATCATAACACATAGTAGGTGACTATAGACTTGCAAGATAGGATCAAGATCTCACATATATTCATGAAAACATAATAGGTTCAGATCTGAAATCATGGCACTCGGGCCCTAGTGACAAGCATTAAGCATAGCAAAGTCATAGCAACATCAATCTCAGAACATAGTGGATACTAGGGGTCAAACCCTAACAAAACTAACTCGATTACATCATAAATCTCATCCAACCCATCACCATACAGCAAGCCTACGATGGAATTACTCACGCACGGCGGTGAGCATCATGAAATTGGTGATGGAGGATGGTTGATGATGATGATGGCGACGGATTCCCCTTTCCGGAGCCCCGAACAGACTCCAGATCAGCCCTCCCGAGAGAGTTTATGGCTTGGCGGTGGCTCCGTATCGTAAAACGCGATGAATCTTTCTCTCTGATTTTTTTCTCCCCGAACAGGAATATATGGAGTTGGAGTTGAGGTCGGTGGAGCTCCAGGGGGCCCACGAGGCAGGGGGGCGCGCCCAGGGGCAAGAGCGCCCCCCACCCTCGTGGAAAGGGTGTGGGCCCCTGGCCTTGATTCTTTCGCCAGTATTTTTTATTATTTCCAAAAATAATCTCCATGAAGTTTCAGGTCATTCCGAGAACTTTTTTTTCTGCACAAAGATAACACCATGGCAATTCTGCTAAAAACAGCGTCAGTCCGGGTTAGTTCCATTCAAATCATGCAAGTTAGAGTCCAAATCAAGGGCAAAAGTGTTTGGAAAAGTAGATACGACGGAGACGTATCAGTTTCCAAGTTGTTAAGCATGCTTGGTTTGGTTAACTGTCTGATCTTCTATTAGGAGTATGTTATATTGTGCAATGTGTTGCTTAGTTAATGTTTGGTTCATTTGTTGCGGTGTTTAGTTTACTGCTTGGTTCAATTCTGCAATGCGATGTTCAATTGATGTGGCTAGATTCTCTTATTGTATACCATGTGAGGAATATATCGAATTTGGCTGCACTTAATATATGAGAAACATATACAAGTGCTATATTTCCTAGTTCTTAATCATGCTTGGTTTGGATAAATGGTTTTTCCATGTGGCTTGAATTAATCTGATGAATCTGCAATGTGCTTATTATTCATCAACATATTTTACTGAGAGCATGCGAACCCTTACTTAACCTGATGACTAACTACCTTATATGTGTTGCAGGGAAACAATGGGAAGCACTGAGGTTTACAAGATGGTACTAACTATTATACCTTGCCTTTTTTATTGCTTTGCCCCATTTCCAATATAGGGAAGATATTTATGCACATCCTTGTTTTCAGGCTTCACTGATGATTACCTCTCAAACCACCTCCGTGGTCAGGAAGCGAGGAAAGTTTTCATACAACACCCACGGTTCAATACTGAATTGTTCCTGAAGAGGTCGAAGGATGGACGGTCAATCATCCACAGGCACTGGCCTAAAGTTGCAAAGAGCTTCAAGATGAATGAAGGCTCAAAATTCGCCTTCCGCTTCAGTAGTTTTCCAGATGAGATGCATCTCTCTATGTACCTTCTATGATGCTAATTTCGAAAGGTTCTAGATGTTGCATGTGAAACTTGTTGCTAGTGCAGTTGTGTAATGGGGTGGCTGAGTGCTGAAGCTATATCATGTTGTACTACGATGTATTTCAATTATTAAATCTTGCTTCCTAAATATGGAAATGGAATATATTATGTGCTTAATATGAATGTCAATTAGATTAGTAAATGGATTATTAATAATAGGGCAATTAGCCCGCTAATTGGCCAATTAGCTTGCTAATTGGGTTTTCCTATTGCAAACGCTTAATGAGAAAACACCGTGGGCGATGACCTCTGGCAACGCATACAGTTTCTAGGAATAAACCGTGTTGGATCAATGAACAATCACACACGACATTCTCTTGAAAACTGTTTGTGTTACGCCACCTTGCATAAATGTTTTCCTTGGAGTGACTATGTGGGATGTATATATATACGAACGGAAACGTTCAGCGGTGACTGACTGTGTGGGATGTACTTACGATCGGAAATGATTTCGCACGTATAATTGTATTTTGTTAGCCCTACTGTACGTATTTCTGTATTTGAGTCTCGCTGGTCGCACACGACCTCATTTTTCCGAGCGTGTGTGCCAGGAGGGCATATCCCCGATGGTTTCTGGGTCGTGTGGGAAGGACCCCCCTATCGCCCACACTCACTTGGCGATGGTTCCGAATGCCGTCGCGGAAAGGGGTTAAAAACCGTTTGTTTAGCACCAACGTGCACCAGTGGTAGAATAAGTAGGAACCAATATGAGCATCCATTTTCCGCAATTGGTTATTGACCGGAGATGTGTCCCGGTCATGTCTACATAATTCTCAAACCTGTAGGGTCCGCATGCTTAACGTTCGATGACGATTTGTATTAGGAGTTATGTGATTTGATGAACTGAAGTTTGTTCGGAGTCCCGTATGAGATCACGGACATGACGAGGAGTCTCGAAATGGTCAAGAGGTAAAGATTCATATATTGGAAGGTTACATTCGGACACCGGAATGGTTCGGGATGTTTCGGAGTAC
>NC_057802.1:345823024-345831861 GCF_018294505.1 Triticum aestivum | reverse complement strand
CTGGACCGGGAGTCCAAGTAGGACTCCCCCCTATGGCGCGCCCCCCTTGGGCCGGCCTCCTCTTCCCCCCTCTTTTATATACGTGGGAAGGGGGCACCCCAAAGGCACACCAAGTCTTCTCTTAGCCGTGTGCGCCCCTCCACAGTTACACACCTCGGTCATATCGTCGTAGTGCTTAGGCGAAGCCCTGCGCCGGTAACTTCATCATCACCGTCGCCACGCCGTCGTGCTGACGGAACTCTCCCTCGGCCTCAACTGGGTCAAGAGCTCGAGGGACGTCATCCTGCTGAACGTGTGCTGAACACGGAGGTGCCGTACGTTCGGTACTTGGATTGGTTGGATTGCGAAGACGTTCGACTACATCAACCGCATTACTAAACGCTTCCACTTTCGGTCTACGAGGGTACATGGACACACTCTCTAGTCTCGTTGCTATGCATCTCCTAGATAGATCTTGCATGATCGTAGGTAAAAAATTTGAAATACCTCATTCCCCAACAGTGGCATCCGAGCTAGGTCTATGCGTAGATGTTATATGCACGAGTAGAATACAAAGAGTTCTGGGCGATAATAGTCATACTACTTACCAGCGACATCCTACTTTGATTCGGTGTTATTGTTGGATGAAGCGGACCAGACCGACATTACATGACCGCGTTCATGAGACTGGTTCTACCGACGTGCTTTGCACACAGGTGGCTAGCGGGTGTCGTTTTCTCCAACTTTAGTTGAATCGAGTTTGAATACGCCCGGTCCTTGTTGAAGGTTAAAACAGCACACTTAACGAAAAAACGTCGTGGTTTTGATACGTAGGTAAGAACGGTTCTTGCTAGAAGCCTGTAGCAGCCACGTAAAACTTGCAACAACAAAGTAGAGGACGTCTAACTTGTTTTTGCACGACATGTTGTGATGTGATATGGTCAAGACATGATGAGATATAAACTGTTGTATGAGATGATCATGTTTTGTAACAGTTATCAGGCAACTGGCAGGAGCCATATCGTTGTCGCTTTATTGTATGAAATGCAATCGCCATGTAATTGCTTTAGTTTATCACTAAGCGCTAGCGATAGTCATAGAAGCAATAGTTGGCGAGATGACAACGATGCTACGATGGAGATCAAGGTGTCAAGCCGGTGGCGATGGTGATCATGACGGTGCTTTGGAGATGGATATCAAAGGCACAAGATGATGATGGCCATATCATATCACTTATTTTGATTGCATGTGATGTTTTTCCTTTATGCATCTTATTTTGCTTCGTACGGCGGTAGCATTATAAGATGATCTCTCACTAAATTTCAAGGTATAAGTGTTCTCCCTGAGTATGCACCGTTGCTACAGTTCATCGTGCCGAGACACCACGTGCTAATCGGGTGTGATAAGCTCTACGTTCACATACAACGGGTGCAAGCCAGGTTTGCACATGCAGAATACTCAGGTTAAACTTGATGAGCCTAGCATATGCAGATATGGCCTCGGAAAACTGATACCGAAAGGTCGAACGTGAATCATATAGTAGATATGATCAACATAGTGATATTCACCATTGAAAACTACTCCATCTCACATGATGATCGGACATGGTTTAGTTGATATGGATCACGTGATCATTTAGATGACTAGAGGGATGTCTATCTAAGTGGGAGTTCTTTAGTAATATGATTAATTGAACTATAATTTATCATGAACTTAGTACATGATAGTATTTTGCATGTCTATGTTGTTGTAGATCAATGGCCCGTGCTACCATTCCCTTGAATTTTAATGCGTTCCTAGAGAAAGCTAAGTTGAAATATGATGGTAGCAACTACACGGACTGGGTCCGTAACTTGAGGATTATCCTCATTGCTGCACAGAAGAATTGCATCCTGGAAGCACCGTGATACGTCTCCAACGTATCTACATTTTCTGACGCTTTTCCTCTTGTTTTGGACTC
The DNA here is from genome assembly GCF_018294505.1 of Triticum aestivum. Classification (NCBI taxonomy): domain Eukaryota; kingdom Viridiplantae; phylum Streptophyta; class Magnoliopsida; order Poales; family Poaceae; genus Triticum; species Triticum aestivum. Next base: position 345,829,922 of record NC_057802.1, on the reverse strand, counting down.
TAATTTGCATGATTTGAATGAAACTAACCCCGGACTGACGTTGTTTTCAGCTGAACTACCATGGTGTTGTTTTTGTGCAGAAATAAAAGTTCTCAGAATGGAACGAAACTTTGTGAGAATTTTTATATCAATAATAAGAATTTCTAGATCCAAGACCCACCAGAGAGGGGCCCCTGGGTGGGCACAACCCACCAGGGCGCGCCCCCCTCTCCTGGCGCGCCCAGGTGGGTTGTACCCACCTGGTGGCCCCGCTGATGACCCCCCTGATACTATAAATTCACATTATTCTAGAAAAAAATTAAGGAGAAAGAATTATCGCGATCCACGAGACAGAGCCACCACCAAGCCCTGTTCTTCCTCGGGAGGGCAGATCTGGATACCGATTGGGGCTCCGAAAAGGGGGATCTTCTTTCTTCGTCATCACCACCCTTCTCCATCGCTAATTCCATGATGCTCCCCACCGGGAGTGAGTAATTCCTTCGTAAGCTCACTGGTTGGTGAGGAGGTGGATGAGATTCATCAACTAATCGAGTTAGTTTTGTTTGGGCCCGATCCCTAGTTTCCACTATGTTCTTAGATTGATATTGCTATTACTTTGCTATGCTTAATGCTTGTCACTTTGGGCCCGGGTGCCATGAACTCAGATCTGAACCGTTTATGAATTCATCTTTATATCCATGTTTTAGATCCGATCTTGCAAGTTATAGTCACCTCCTACGGTTATGATCTGACAACCCCGGAGTGACAACAACCGGGCCCACTCTCCGTGATGACCGTGGTTTGAGGAGTTCATTTATTCACTATGTGCTAATGTTTTGTTCCGGTTCTCTATTAAAAGAAGGCCTTAATGTCCCTTAGTTTCCAATATGGACCCCGCTGCCATGGGAGGGTAGGACAACAGATGTCATGCAAGTTCTTTTAATAAAGCACGTATGACTATTTACGGAATACATGCCTACATTATATCGATGAACTGGAGCTAGTGTCGTATCGCCCTAGGTTATAACTATCACATGATGAATATCATCCAACAAGTCACCTATCCAATGCCTATGAATTTATCCTTATTGATCTTGCTACGTTACTATTGCTATCATCACTGTTACACTTGCTACAAAATTACTGCTATCACTGTTACTGTTACCGTTGCTGCTGTCACTACTATCAAAACTATCATATTACTATGCTACTGATCACTTTGCTGCAGATAATTAATCTCCAGGTGTGGTTGAATTGACAACTCATCTGCTAATACCTTCAAATATTCTTTGGCTCCCCTTGTGTCGAATCTATAAATTTGGGTCAAATACTTTACCCTCGAAAACTATTGCGATCCCCAATACTTGCGGGTTGTCAAGACCTTTTTCTGGCGCCGTTGCCGGGGAGCATAGCTATATTTGTTGAGTCACTTGGGATTATTATCATATTATCACTATGAAGAATCTGAAGGATCCTAAACCGAAGATATTTCCCTCAAGTATGAGGGGAGGTAAGAAACTGCCATCCAGTTCTGCTTTGGATTCACCTTCTTGTATGAGCAAACTTGCAACACCACCACATGCTATAAATTCTGATATTTTGCAAGTTATTGATGATGCTACTTCTACTATGAATGATGCTTATGATGATGCTAGTACCTTGCTTGCTAATGATGATGTGCCACTTGGTGATTTTCTTGATAAACAAATTGCTAGAGTTGTACATCATGATGTTGTTGAATCTGATGATGAGCTTGAAACTGAAACTCCTGAAACACCTGCTAGAACTAGCCTTCCTAGATATGAATTGCCTAAGGTACCGGAAGGTTATGTTATGAGTGAAGAAACAACTAGAGATATTCTTGCTTGTAATGATAGAGATGATCTAGAGAAATTATTACAGAAGTATAAAGAAAAATCTCTGAATGCTAGAATGAATGTGATCCTAAGTTTGCTACATCACCTATATGTATTGATGATAAGGATTATGAATTCTCTGTCGACCCAGAGTTAATTACTTTGGTTGAATCTAATCCTTTCCATGGCTATGAAACTGAAACTGTTTTGGCACATCTTACTAAGTTGAATGATATAGCCACCCTTTTTACTCATGATGAGAAAACTCGCTATTACTTTATTCTCAAATTATTTCCTTTCTCATTAAAGGGTGATGCTAAATCTTGGTACAATACTCTTGCTCCTGGTTGTGTGCGTAGTCCCCAGGATATGGTTTATTACTTCTCTCAAAAATATTTTCCTGCTCATAAGAAACAAGCTGCCTTACAGGAAATATTTAACTTTGTTCAAACTAAAGAAGAGAGTCTCCCACAAGCTTGGGGGAGGATTTGCAAATTACTTAATGCTTTGCATGATCATCCTCTTAAGAAAAATGAAATACTTGATATCTTCTATAATGGACTAACCGATGCTACTAGGGACTTCCTAAATAGTTGTGCTGGTTGTGTTTTTAGGGAAAGAACTATTTCTCAAGCTGAAGAATTATTGAATAACATATTGAAAAACTATGATGATTGGACTATTCCTGAACCACCGCCTAAACCCACTCTGAAGAAGAGGGGTATATTATATCTCAGTCCCGAAGATATGCAAGAGGCAAAGAAATCTATGAAGGAAAAAGGTATTGAAGTTGAGGATGTTAAAAATTTACCTCCTATTGAAGAAATACGTGGGCTTAATACACCACCATTGCCTAAGGTGGTAGAGGTAAATTCTCTTATGAAGTTCAATGAAAATGATAATCCTCACCATATGCATCCTAGTCAATGCCTTTATGAGTTTGAAAACTATATTAGAAAACAAGATCACTTCAATGCAAATGTTATGAAACAGTTGAAATATAATTCTAATATGATTGCTCACTTGAGTGACTTATTATTTAGAATATCAAATGATGTTAGAGGTGTGGGAAAACATGCTTCTATGGTTCAAACTCAGTTAGAACAAGTTGCTAAATCACAAAGAGAAATACTTGATGAAATGAATCGTAATATGCATGACTTTGCTGTTAAAGTTGCAACTAGAGCAGGTAAAATGACTCAGGAACCACTTTATCCTAAAGGACACCCAAAAAGAATTGAACAAGATTCACAAATAAACAACACTAGTGCACCTAGTCCTTCTAAAAAGAAAAAGAAAAAGAAAAATGATAGGACTGTGCATACGTCTAGTGAACCTGAAATAGAGAAACCTCCTGATAATGAAAATGAAACTTCTATCTCTGATGCTTAAACTCAATCTGGTAATAAACACTCGCCTAGTGATAATGAAAAGGATAATGATGAGGTTCATGAAGACTCTCAACCAACCAATGATAAAGAACCAGATAATGATGTTGAGATAGAACCACCTGTTGATCTTGATAACCCGCAACCTAAGAATAAAAGATATGATAAAAGGGACTTTGTGGCTAGGAAACACGGTAAAGAAAGAGAACCGTGGGTTCAAAAACCTATGCCTTTTCCACCCAAGTCAACTAAAAAGAAAAATGATGAAGAAGTTGAATGCTTTACTGAAATGCTGAGGTCAGTCTTTTTGCGTACTCGCTTGACTGACATCTTGAAAATGCCTCCTTATGCAAAATACATGAAAGACATCATCACAAATAAGAGAAAAATACCGGAATCTGAAATCTCCAGTATGCTTGCTAATTATACTTTTAAAGATGGAGTACCTAAAAAACTTGGAGATCCGGGAATACCAACTATACTTTGCTCTATCAAAAAGAATTATGTGAAAACTGCTTTGTGTGATTTAGGAGCTGGTGTTAGTGTGATGCCTTTCTCTTTATACAAAAGACTTGACTTGAATAAACTCACACCTACTAAAATATCTTTGCAAATGGCTGACAAATCAACTGCCATACCTATCGGTATCTGTGAGGATGTGCCCGTTGTTGTTGCTAATATTACTATTTTGACTGACTTTGTTATACTTGAGATGCCCGAGGACGACAACATGTCGATTATCCTTGATAGACCCTTCTTGAATACTGTAGGCGCTGTTATTGATTGCAATAAAAGCAAGGTCACTTTTCATATCAATGGTAATGAGCATACGGTGCACTTTCCGAAGAAACAATTCCAAGTGAATGGTATTAATGTCATTGAAAAATCTCCGACAATCACTATTGGAAGTTTTCAAATACCTATACCTACTGTCAAAAAGAAATATGAAATGCTTATTGTTGGGGAAATGCATATCCCCATTGAGGTAACTTAGTGATTTACGAAAGTTCTTCGGTTTCATACTAACCGAAAGTGGTTGTTAATAAGACTTGATCAACCTTATTAATGCATCATTTTTGAACGGTATGAAGTTGATGAATTTAGTAAGCACTACATTCTGTCCCTACCTTTTTATTCTCTATTTTTATTAGTTAAATAAAATAAAATGCCATGTTTTGTCTGTTTTCTGAATTTACAGTGCAATAAGAAAGACCCAAAAATAAAAGTTCTCAGAATGCCCTGAAAATTTTATATGATTTTTTCCTGAATATTGAAGAATTTTTGGGGAAACAATTACCAGAGGAGGTGCACCAGGTGGGCACAATCCACCTGGGCGCGCCTTGGTGGGTTGTTGTCCACACGTGGGACCCCTCACTTATCTCTTCGTCCCACATTGTCACCTACCTCCAGAAAAAAATCACTCTTGCTCTCTCTCCCGTGTTCTTGAGCTCAAACCCGCGGATTTCGATATCTTTGCTCGAAGCTCCATTTCCGAAACTGTTTCGGGGGATTGTTGCTTGGTATGTGACTCCATCATTTGTCCAATTAGTTTTTGTTCTAGTGGTTTATAGTTTGAATAAATATCTACTCTTGGTGTTGTTGTAGATGTGCTTGCATGTTCAATTCTTAGTGTTCTAAGTAGTTTGAATGCTTGCTATAGCCTCTATGTATCCCTACGAGTAGTTGCTATTAGTTTCGTGAAGTTTTGTTGGAAAAAATTGTGGACTGAAAATTCAGATTTTTGTTCATAGGAAAAATTGTACGCGGACATGATGAACCTATTTGGAAGGAGGTCCTCGAGGAGACGATCCTTGGGGCATCTTCTAGTGACAGTTCTGCCCGTCGGTCCTATGTTGAACCAAGTGAAAGTTCCACGCGAGATGCCGCCACCAAAACATGCTTATGGCCTTGCGATGAATATATGGTGCAGGTGGGCATCAAGGAGGAATTTGAGCAATATGTTCACAATGCCGGTCTCGGTCCTTACCTCTCAGATAAGTGTGAACAGCGCCATCTTCTCACTGAACCATTTGTTAAAGGATTTAAATATTTTCCACGTGAGTCTAGGGTGTCTTTTATGCTTTATGATAAACCATTTACTATCTCACTAGAGAATTTTGCTTACCACTGCAAACTTCGATTTTGGGGTTCGCTTGATGAGCCAGCAAAGGATGAGTATGAGACCTTTCTGACTAGCCTTTGTTACGGTGAAAATAGAGGAGTGAGACAAGGAAGAATAAAACTGTTTACTTTCCCGCAATCCAGTATTTTGCATTATTTAACGGGAAATGCATAGTAGGCAAGCAAGACTGCAGCATACTTTGTTTGCCAGACTTGAGCCTCATTCACACCGCTCTCACTGGTGAAAGGAATTATAACCTTGGAGCAATTGTTGCACGTAGACTTCAGCATAACGCCAAAAGTGGCTGGTTCTATGATGGAATTTATGCCACACGTTTAGCACGAGGGCTGGGTGTTTCACCTTTGCCCTTTGGTCCTATCCTACCCACTCGGTATTTGGATTTTTGATGCTTTAAAAGAGCATAAGATTCTCGAGGGAAGGGCTGATAACTTCACTTATAATTTGATGTTTAACCAATCACATGTTGTGGACATATATTTGCCTGCGCCTGCTCCCTTTGATTATCATAGCAAGGAAAGATATTTTGTTCTTGAGAGCGAGGCCCGAGCTCATAACGCAGCAGTGGTGGCTGCACGGCGTGCTGAGGCATCCGCACCAAGTGCCTCTGTGAGCTACCGCACCGACTACTACCCTCTAGGCTACTGACCGATTACCAACTTAGGCCAAAAGCCTAAGCTTGGGGGAGTACGTGTTTCTCACCGATATTATATTCATGTTCACATATCATCCTGTTTGTCGGTGCTCACACTTTTTCATTGTACCATCCATGCTTAGATTTATTTTCTTGCTTTCTTCTTGTGTGTTCGAAAAAACTTTAGAAAAACAAAAAAAATTAGTTGTAGTAATTTACTTTCTATGCATGCTTAGTAGTAGTATTAAAAATAAAATCCAAAAAGATTTCCTTGTTCTTCTTTTACTTGTTGGGAGCTTTCCCGTGTAAATAGTTTTTCTCGTTTTTGCTTTTTATTTGCTGTAACATCCCAAATTTTCAATTTGGTATGTTATACATAGATCATCATTGCATATCATATTTTATTGCATTTTGACAAATCCTCGATAAATCCTAAGCAACTCAAGGACCCTCGGAGAGAGTTGGGGATTTTCTCAAATTTTCATATTTGATTTTTCATCAAATAATAAGACGAGGATTTTGGTTTTAATTATTTTTCTCTCCGGAAAAATATTTCATTAAACAAAATAAATGAGAGGAGAAAATATGACTTCTCCAAAACAATTGAAATACTGGAGGAAAAATGTTAAAATCATTTATTGAATTTTATTCGGATTTTATTTGCAATTTTAATTGCATTAAAAATATTGCATATTTACAAAACTTTTTTTGTGTTAAAAAAATGTTCACCCTACTCTAGATTTTCTAACTAGACGGGGAAATTTTGTTTTATCTTTTTTGGTTTTTAATTTATTTTTCTACGAATTATTTTCCGCGGAACGTATTTAAAAAAAATGCGCAGCGCCTGACTGGGCCGAGGCCCAGCCGAGCCGCCGGCCCGCCCGCGGGATCTCCTCCCCGC